>NC_079417.1:12136489-12138989 GCF_026213295.1 Gadus chalcogrammus
CCCAACCGTATATGAGAAATTGCAAATTAGATTTTTCTCGCAGGGTTTCCTGAACGATGACATTTTCAATGGAGTCTGTTATTCAGACCTTCTAAACAAATGAGCCTTTATCAAGCGGACGTTCCCCTGGGTCGTGACTACAGACCACAATGATATTGTTATGAATATCATCGCATGAATCCTGCAAAAGCAAATCTTTCATTGACTTGATTTAATGTAAGTGTGTCAGTGGTTGATCCAACCCTGTTAATCACATCACTCATGACGCGTTGCAACCCACTGACCGGACCCAGTGTGAACAGCGGAGGCCATCTGTGACTAACGCACGTGCTGCAGTCTCCACCCAAGCATGTTTCATATGTAAATGTAAACAGACACGTGCATAGCGAGGCATGTAAACGTTCACCTCGGCCAGTCTGATAACCAAGCCTCTTGTACCACCAGGGGGGTTAATGTTGCGTCACTTTGGCTGGAATGGTCACGTGAGTAGACAGAAGGAGAGATATCTAGGACCAACGGATATAGTTGGTCCCTATCAACTAAATAAATAACTAAATAAATAAATGATGTTTTCTTATTTCTGATTAGTTTTTGCATTCTTGTGATAGTGTTATTGCGTTGTATCAGTTATGTTATCCTAGAGAATTGTGATTAGTGAAAGGGGCTAAAACGCCTGTTTGTGAATAACATGTTGAATAAAGAACGGCTGTTGTCATTTTTTCATCTTGTTATTTACAGAGGATTTGTAAAACACATTTTGCCCACACCTGTGAAAATGTTCAGTGGCTTTTGTTCAGAAACTCTCGACTACCCTTTAAATGTAAATTGCTGCCTTCATTTACATTGCGTTTTCTACGTTATTTTACATTAACATGAAACATACAATCAAATGTGTCATTGTATCTTACTTGAGCTGCTTGAAGATGGGCCTTGTTTGTCTTGTAAATATTAAACCTGGAACTAATATACCACCTGTTACCCCAGCCCGTGTGGTTTATTCCTTTAAACACAAAACAATGCAAACAGTATACTACATCATGATGGATTAAAACCGACAGAATGGAAGGATTCAATGAATTCACACAATGCTCTGGGGTTGTAATGTATTAACATGAAGTCAATATCAACAACTTTCTTTTATATGGTTCACTCTATTCTTATTCTAAAGCCCTGCATTTCGTACACAGCCATACTTGATAAATATGATAAGATAAACACAATGTTATCTAACTCCCGCCTCTCCTTTGTACTGCAATAATGATGCACCTATCAATAGTATTCTGATTATTTTAAGGGGGTGTGATGGATACAGGCCACCCAGCCGGCTGGATGGCTGGATGGTAGATTAAGGTCTACATGGAAGTGACGGCTAAAATGGGTGATTCATAGCTCGTTAAGAGAATTAATGGCTCTTGAACGGCGATTTTTTTTTTTTTGGAAGCAAACCCATTACTTCAGCAAGGAAATAAAACCCACAGTGGATGGGAGTGAGAGGGATCAGGCTTCTGGAGGCTCCTAACGGGCGACTATAATCAGACTACCAGGGATTCCTTATACATTGATCCTTTGAGTCCTCTGTAACCATGCAAAATCAGCTAATAACTTACAGTCTGTGCGCGTTAAATGATGTCCCCGCGCCAGACTATTTGCAGACTGTAGCCGGGATGAATCACCATAGACCCATGAGTTTTCTGTCTGTCTTGCGCCAACAAACACACACACACACACACACACACACACACACACACACACACACACACACACACACACACACACACACACACACACACACACACACACACTCAGCGAGAGAAGATGAAAGGAGATACAGTGCGAGAAGCGATGTAAAGTGACAATTTAAGGAAACTGATCCGGAGTCCGCTGTGGCGTGCGGACCTGCCACCAGAAAGCACATCGATTATTATGTAACTTCACTCCGAAACTCAGCTTTGGAAAAAGTATAAAGGATGGGGTCGCTGTACGACGCCCACAAACATGCCCGTTCACCATCAACCAAAGACCGACCACACTAAAACATTTATTGAGAATGTAGCCCACTACAACGGGATTCTAGTGACGTGAATCACAGTTCAAATCAGACAGCAGTCGGCTATCAACAGATTTTAAAAGAGAATATATGTATTACCTGCATGTTTGGGTTCTCTGTGTGCGGGTTGTCGGTAAAAGTCGCCCGGATTGCAGCCGCAGCGCTACCTCTGGTGTCCTCTGCTCTCGCTCAGCCCGCTCAGCTGAGATGCGAAGGAATGTTCGCCTACCGAAAGGAGGGGGGGAGGGAGGAGGGGGATTCAGCCAAATAGGATGAGGGAGGGGAGACGGATCGAAGGAGGAATTGTTGAATTCCAGGTTGTTATTATTGGCTTGTGGTACATATGTAAAAGTTACATTTCGGGACATATACTTTCGTGTACCAAGGAATATCTACCACTCAACGCCAACTGAAATTTAAATATTTAAATCAAAGAACGTTTTGTTCAAGGTG
>NC_079417.1:12143989-12220547 GCF_026213295.1 Gadus chalcogrammus
CCCTGCACAAAACACAGCTTCTGGACGAAATCCCGCCCACAATGTGCTCATCCATACACTCCACTCAGGACTACAGCGGCCGAGCCCATGTCATGTGTTTACCCTGCACCGCTGCACGCAATCAAGCCACAGGTCCACAATCCCTTTTTTTAATGGTGTTGGACGACGTATCTCTCCATGGTCGCCCCTGTACTGAGCACCGTGTGATTCATCGGTCGAGGGTACCCCCTCTTTCATCACCAGCACAGGAACAGCTGCCCCCCGATGCTGTGTCGCTAGCACATATTATGACACCGAGCTAACGAATGCAGAAACAGACGCGCCATTGATCATGTGTTTAATGGAGGCCACGCAGGGGAAGTGGACGGTATCGAGGTCATATCTTGGTCGTTATTGTTTCGAACTTTACCTAGATCAAACTATAAATGCTCGCATTAACTTCACTGTACCTGTGTCAACTTCCATTTCAAATGATTGTCCATGATGGCTGCTGAATTGTTGAGGCATTTCCCAGCATGCAACCTGTTCAGAAGATGTCCCTGAGCCCTTTTCTCTCTCTCTCTCTCTCTCTCTCTCTCTCTCTCTCTCTCTCTCTCTCTCTCTCTCTCTCTCTCTCTCTCTCTCTCTCTCTCCCTCCCTCCCTCTCTCCCTCCCTACTTCACGTAGAAGACAAAGATAGACAGAAAAAGAGAATGTCTCATCACATTGGCCTTATCTGCTTGGCCACCGTCCCCTGCCTCCAGAAAGCAATTTAAAGGCCAGACACAGACAGAGAGGGTGAGAGAGGGAGAGAGAGAGGGGGAGAGAGAGAGAGAGAGAGAGAGAGAGAGAGAGAGAGAGAGAGAGAGAGAGAGAGAGAGAGAGAGAGAGAGAGAGAGAGAGAGAGAGAGAGAGAGAGAGAGAGCCCTTCCTAGTTGATTAGGATTATAAATTCCAAACCACTTCTGTACTGTTTGCTGAAAACCTACAAATGATGCGTTGATGTTAACCATGTCAGAAATATATTGGTCGCAAAGTTAGTGGCCTGACGAATATTCCTTTCTGTGACAAAGCTTCCATTCTGGGTCAGTTCAAACATGGTTTACGTCAATGATTCTAGCAATAAAAGGGTACATTTCAGGAAACAACTTCCAAGCTTTTACAGCTGCACTATCATTTCAAAGCAAAAAAGTTTGAAACAGTACATCTTCTACATTCGTTACCCATATAAACTAACAGTTTGCCAATTGAAATCTAAAGGACAGTAAGATAACTTTATGGTCTTGCTCTGAATCCAAAGGATAATAAGTTTACTTTATGGTCTTGCTCTTAATCATAAGGATAATAAGTTTACACTATGGTCTTGATGGTACGCTCTAAGCACTGACCTTGCTCCCAAGGTGCACCCACTTTCCGTTCTGCTAAGAAGCAATTAATCTTAACCTTGATGACAGCAGTTCATTAATAATTAAGATGTTCTTAAACTCTTAAATTGCTAGACCCTCTATTTCTTTACTGGTCCCTTGCACAAAGCCTCTGTCCTTCTCAAACACACACACACTCAGGTGCGTACACGCAAGCACACACACACACACACACACACACACACACACACACACACACACACACACACACACACACACACACACACACACACACGCACCCCCCACACACACAAACACACATACAAACACACACAAACACACACACATACAATAAATAGTCTCCGAGGGGTTTACACAAGTAAACACGAGGCTCATTACTGAAAAACCAGCAGTCCCATGAGCATTTCTTGCACTATTATCTCCCAAGGCTTCATTTAACTGTAGAGCAACATGGATATATTGAATTTGGGGAAAAATACTCAGATCTGTGTTCTCCTCAGCCTCACACAGTGCTGCTTAGAGTTCAGTCCGACAATCGGTTTTTACCACACAACTGGGCCGCTGCTTACAAGTTTTGTCACAATGAAGGAATTAATGGTGATGTCAAGAGGTTCATCATAATAAAGCGATTGATGGTAATGCTCGGAGGTGGTGAATATAAATGCTTAGAGGTTTGTCATAATGAATTGATGAATGGTGATGCTTTGAGGTTCTTCATAATTACAGTTATTTTATGTTATACGTCCTGAGACTTAAATAGTTCTTGTAGCATCGTGTAGCATCTTATCCTAGCTATCTTTGTTGTATACGGGGAACGGGTTAACCTAGCAAAATTTTAAGAGCTTAGCACTTGTTCTATAAGATGTTTGTCCAATAGTTACCTCTATTGGGGGGGGGGGGGGGGTACATGAGTGGACCTCTAGCAGTCAGGCCTGGTCCTCTACCCTGGACGGTGGGTTCATCGCAAGTCTTTGTCCTTCAGGATGTAATAATCCCAATCCCCCCATCTGTCCCTTTCCCCATCCTCTTCCTCTACTCTCAGGCCTCTTTTCCTATTCTCCCTGCCTCTCTCTCTCGTTTCTCTAATCCTACCATCCTCTCTTGTGCTTCTTCTAATCACCCCCCGCCACCCCCACTCTCTCTGTCTCTCGGCTCCTCATACTCCCTCCCACTTTCGCTCGCTTTCTCTCTCTCTCTCTCTCCATCTGGCTGTCATATTGTGGTTTTATCTGTTCCCTCTATCTTTATGGAGCCCTCTGTCCGTCCAGCTCAGAGAATTGGACCCGAGCTTCATTTGACATAACGCCCTTCGCCAAAAAAAATCCCCCCTGGGATTACACAACCAATCTACTCCGAGGTTATAATCTGCTTCCGTCTACACCACTGGGCTGCTGGTGAACTTCTAATGCACACTGTCTAAATCAACCCGATCTAAATGATACATTTACAAGGATGAGGGCCAGTGGCCTTATGGCAGGCTCAGAGGAACCAAGATGGGAAAGATATTTCCAAACATTCATGACTACACATTGATTATTCCTGTGTGTCCTGAATTAAGGCGGTGCTGCAAACCAAATAGCATATTCTTAGGGAAATAAGGTATTGAACCATAAACAGACAGAATTAAGGCATGGCAGGGACTTCATAATACAAGCTCAGAGTAACGAAATAGCAAATACAGGCACATTTGGTGCAGCATGTCTGCCCTTGGCCATTCACCTGATATGTCCACAGGCACATGCGTCAGATGAATTGTGGTTAATCCCATAATGAATGTCCACAGGTTTTACTGACTTTATAAGGTTTGTGATTGTCATGAATACTGGTAGTTTAATTACTTCAGCTGAGTGCATTGAACTGATGCCAGTCCTCAAACTAATAGCTCCCCATGTATTGATCAGTTATAAAGTAGGGCAGACAGGTTAAGCTTGTGTGGATAGAGGGGGTTACACAAATCACTTTGAAGTAACAACATTTCAACTAGCTGGTAGCTTAAGGGAACCTTGACATATCTATGTAGACTTGTTTGAGGAGGCTGAACTACTTATTTTATTCAACAATTAACAGGCCATTATCGTTTGGATAATTCATTACCATACGATTACATTCATATTTATTCTATACATTTTACTTGGGAGTGAAGCTTCAGGAAAGTGCCATTTCATTCCCTTTCAATCGAATCAAGCAAGATATTTACGTTATGTTTATGCAAGCAATAGGTTCAACAAGCACACAAAACTGACTAAGCCAAAGCTTTGAAATAGTGAAGACTCAGCTATTTGTATGGAAAACTCGTATTGCAAAACATAAAGGAGAGGAAATGGAATTACTTTCAAAACAACTTTAATAATTTGGGCATTGAATACAAAAACAAAAAAAATGTGGTCTCGGTTGGCTGACATAAAACCACAGTAAGTATTTACAGTCGCATATCTACAAGAAAAGGGTGGGCTGCTGAGAGATTTGCTTCACTAAATTAAAGTTAAGTGAACGAGGGAAAACTGGAGGAGGGGGGTGATGGAAGTGCCAAAGATTTCTTAAGGGCCGGTTTGATGACGATACAGCTCTCCAACTCATACACACTAGAGGGATCGCAAGAATGTTAAACTGCCAAGACCATATTTGTATGCATGTAAATCAGTATTTGCCTACACTCTTCACTGCAGCTCTGTCCGGAAGTGGCCTTGATTCACCCATGGGATGTGGCCAAGAGTGAGTCTCATTGTGTGCATCAAGTCCTCTGGATCTCCTGTCCTCACCCCCACTCCCAATGGAGGAGCGCTTAGGAGGCCTCCTCGTCGATCTTGGGGGCCAGGTAGTATTTGACGTGACCCATGTCTGCGATTTTGTACTCGACCACTGGAAATAAAAATAAGTTTGGTTAGTTCGAGATGGGGGGGACATGCATGTAGTAAAAAGAATTACGAATAAACTGATCCAATTGGCAAACATGATCTCCATCACTGACCTAGGGGGATATCTGCAGACATGCTGAGAATGACGGTCTTGGACAGCGGCGTTGCTTTGGTGAAAAAGTTCAGGTAGTTCAGGGCGAAGATCAGCTGCACCGGCTCGTTCATCTCAATGGTCACCTACAACACAGAAAACAAACGCGTTTTAATACAACGGGTTATGAGGCCAAAACCAGCCCACATGGCTTCACGGTGAACAGAGAAGGACTTACAGCCTCGTCCTCCTTGTCAACGTTGCTGGTCTGGGACAGCTTGACGTTCCCGGTGCCGAGCTCTCCGGTGGCGGAGAACTTGACTCCGTCCTTGGCACAGGAGATCATGACGGCGTCTCCGATCTGGGAGAGGTCCCGGCAGATACGGGCAAACTCCCCCGACGGCATCTTCACCACACAGCTGTACTCCTGCTCCTGGAAGCACAAGCAGACACACGGTTAGACCAAGCCCGTGGGTACCACCTAGTGGTGCTTCTCTGTAGTGTTTACATACAAAAAAAATGTTTTCTTCCTTGAAATATGTGCTTGTGCCTCCCCCCCTCCATAACAGAATCTTAAGCATATTAAATAGCTTAATGTAGCAAACACTTACTGGGATCCCCAGTTGCTCCACATCAAGGTCCATGAGCTTCATCTCATAGTCTGAGACTTTCTCCTGGTCTGAAATTGGCACATGGAAACATTTAACAATTGTATTTTGGGGAACGTGACGTAAAGGTAAATACACAGCTGAAAGGCTGACACTTACTGATGGTTTCAAACACAAGAACGAGCGTGTCAGCATTGTCTTCTGCTCTGAGGGTGATGATATCTTCATTTCCAGCACACTTCAGGATCTTTGACATACTGTGAGAAAAACAAAAAAATAATCAGAAATGTGCAACATACTTTTAGAATGACTTTATAAAATGAATTCTTATGGATGAAGATCATAACAGAGTTGTTGTTTAGAGCACATGGCTAGTCATCGACAGAAATACAAAAAAAAGGGGCAAATGATCGAATGAAGTTTAACTGTGCGTTTGGTCTTGCAGCATGGTGAACCATATGGACAAAGAGTTCAGCGGCTAAAGCTGTCATACATGTGAAGCGGAAGGAGAAGTTCCCGGGTTCAATATTTCCCGCCATCCACCAAAGGACTTTGGCGCTCGAATGACGTAGTGAATAAGGACTTCGAAGCGCGCCTAAGGTTTCGAACCACAACAATGGATTTGTTTCAACCTTGAGAAATCGTGTGGAAGACAATATAACTATTCGAGAAACAAAATAAATATAACTACGATCTTTGATATCATGGGCGAGAACTCCCGTTTACGCTCCAACCATAAAGGCTTGCTCGGGCAGCTCTCTCCAAGCAAGATGGCTTCTTTGTGACATAAGCTTTAGGAACTAGCCATCTACGTACGCCTTTATAATAAAAGCGCATGGACATTTAGCTCGCATTTATCG
This sequence comes from Gadus chalcogrammus, assembly GCF_026213295.1. Taxonomy (NCBI): domain Eukaryota; kingdom Metazoa; phylum Chordata; class Actinopteri; order Gadiformes; family Gadidae; genus Gadus; species Gadus chalcogrammus. Next base: position 12,149,768 of record NC_079417.1, read on the forward strand.
ACCTCTTAAGGCTGGTAAATATATAAATAGCGCGAGTGAGTACAAATCCCCATCATTTGTCTTTACCAACTAGACTATCCAGGCATTAGTCCAGGCACTGTGCTAACGGTACTCACAAGCAGGCCAAGTACCACCGTCACATAATATACAGTGAAACAGTATGGCAGTTTAAAGAACAAATACAATCCTTGAAGAGGCACTTTCACACATGGTCAGATGTGTCATGATTAGAGTTCTCACCTGCTGAGGTTGACTCCCATGGCGAGGTTTCTGTCGCAGCGGTAGGAGTCAAACCCATCGCTTCGGAGTGTGAGCTGGACCAGAGAGACGTGAGAGGAGTCCATACTCTGCAGCGAAATACCGAACGAGCTGACATCCCAACACGCTTCTGTGATGAGATCCTTCAGAGCCTCCAATACTTTCTTCAGGATTGAGCCCTGGACCAAGCGTGCCTCGAACATGTTTAAAGTTGTATTTGTTGGCGTGAGTTAAAGAATCAAAACGTGCTGCGACCTTAGTCGTCGAATTTAGACAGCCGGCAAAGAGATAGGGCAGTCGATCAAACCTTGGCGGTAATAATGGGTTGTTTGTGGAGCAAAACAGCTAAGGCTACAGCATCACACAGCAGTGGATAAAGAATGCTCGGAAAGCGCGCGCCAGCGTAAAGTTTTAAAGACTTGCGTAATAACGTCATTTCCGTGTTGCCAAACGTCCCTTCCCTCGACCAAAAGGAGTACATGAAGCGCGCCATTTTTAAGAGGTCGGATTCAGATCTGTATGCGTTTGCGAGTGTTATTCCCTTGTGTCAGTGAACTCTTCATATATTTAGTTCACTTATATAAATGAGCTAAAAAACACTAAAAAGACTGTTATGCTATTTATTATTAAAATAATATAATTTGCTGTGAATAACTGAGATGGGAAAGTACCTCATGTCTGTGGGTGGCTTTTCTTATCTTGTAGAAGACACTTTGTTGAGAACCTCAGGCTTCTAAAAAACATTGGATATTCTAAAGCAAAACGACTGTGTGGAGATACACAGGGTTATACCTCAATACGAAGTCAGTTCAACGTTACAGTAGCTAAACCTCTGTGCTTGTCTGCAAAATACACTAAAAGTTAAATAATTAATAATTTAACTACTCATAATACACACACAAAATAAAGGACTTAATCTAATCTAAGAAATCTCCAACAACTCCCCAATAAATGGATTCAGAAAACGAGATTACATTTCATTTTTTTATTGAGTGGAGTACTTGTTATGGCAGTTTAGATCTAATCAAACGGCCGTTCCCTTGACGCACAGTAACAAAACACACAATAAAAAAAATAAAAATGGTATTTGTGTAGTGCTGTGTCCCCGCACCCGAGTACATGGATATAGGCCACTTATGTTAAGAATGGGGAACATAGGCACAAACTGAGAAAAGGGTGCACCTTCAAAGGAAGGAGAAGACACAAACACAACTCAGATTCATGTTTGATCAGAGCAGTAGTCCATGTTGGACACAAACTACTGTAGACTGATTTCCCTCCGTTTGATTGGCTCATGGGCTGGTGTTGAGCTCGGAACAAGCGTATTACAGATTGATATAGTGGGTTGCCATGGCGAGAATGGGGGCTCCTGTTGGGATCCCGGGGAAGGGGCCACTGGAGCCGGCGATGTCGATGTGGGAGTACGGCAGGGGCTTGTCCGAGTCCACACCGAACTGTTTTGGGGAACCAACACAGTACCAATGGGTTAGGAAACAAAAAGGGTAGAAACATGGGCAGGGAATTGACTATTGGTCAATCTTCAGCACCTCCAATGACATTAAGTGTGCCTCGCTTTCAATAAAAGCGTCTGCTACACAACTGAACAGTAATAGTAGTAATGGAGGAGTGACTCTGTACCTGGTCCAGCCCTGAGGCCATGATGAGGAAGGCAGCCGGTGCCTGGTGTCCTCTCGGAGTGGCTGAGGAAGGCAGGTTGTTGCTCTGTAGGATGTCCTCGTATTCAGACTGGCCCTTGTGGAACTCGTAGTCCTCACGCCTGATGCTGGAGATCTCAAAGACATCCCCCAAGACATCCCCGGCTGCCCAGGAAGGGGAAAAAAAAAGGAACGAGAGAGAGAAACTGTTAGACGGAGGAGGTGAACTTCAAATCAGGAACTCTCACAACTACACGTAAATACGAAGAGATGACCATATTGAAATCTGATGAAATTAGTCCTACCTTTCTGCCACTTGGAAGCATTTCCAGCACGATGGGCTGGACCATTATCCATGATGATCTATAGAATAAATTAATACAAATAAATACAGAACTCAGCAAGCATTCCCTTATACTGTTGTCAATCCTTACCCAAGACTAGGATCAATATTCATGCAGATATATCGATTGTGCAAGACTAGGATCAATATTCATGCAGATATATCGACTGAAACTCATTTTGCGGCTACACTTACAGAGTAGTTTGGTCCCATGGCCCTGATGGCATGGCCGGTCAGCGTGGCAATAGTAAACAGCTGTGGAGACACCTCACGCACAGCCTAAGGGAGGGAATACAAGCAGAAGAATACACGTAAACAAAGATCTACCACAGCAAGCTCGGAAAGCTGAGATGATTGTAATTGAGATGATTCATTGATACAACTTTAAACTGGAAAGTTGTTTAGTAAACGAATAAACGTACGCGTGAGGTGTGTAGACGGTAAAGTTGAGGTTCTCACCTTCTCCTTCATCTCACAGAGCAGGTCCACCATGACCATGCGTCCCTCGGCGTCAGTGTTTCCAACCCTCACCCGTCGTCCGGCGCGGGACACAATCAGCTCGTCGGCCACGTAGCAGTCTACCAGCCGCCACGGAGAGGAGCATGTCAGTGACAGAGCACGGGTCAATGCTAATGGTGACTGTGTATCCGATACTACGCCTGCACAGATGTATAGTGGTAAAGAGCATCAGGACCAGACCAGAATGGCTTCACCTCACCTGAGCCTACGCTGTTCCTCACCATCGCCATGGAACCCATCACCTTTAGATGCTTGGGCTTCAACTTGGCCAGAGTCTAAACGACACAGGGAGGGACAGTTGGAAACACAACAGCCAGTGCAGGATGTTCTGAAGTCATGCCAGACAGGATGTTACTCTACCTTCTCCACCATGTGTAAACCTAGGATTCCATTCTAATCAAATGTAACCCCTCCACAGTGATCCGAGCCCGGGACTACCACGGGACAACCATACGCTTGCTTTTCAAACCAATATGATCAGGGCTCTGTTCACCTGGAAGAAGCCAGCGACAGCAGCGGCTCCACACTTGTCCCTGTGCATGCCTGCCATGAAGCCTCCAGCTTTGATGTCGGCGCCACCTGTGTCGTAGGTGATACCCTGGAAGAGAAAACAAGGAATTACATTGTTTTTAAATCATAAAATCAATAGTATCATCACAGCATGTCAAGATATAATTCATCTAATGACGCTATGAGCTATGGTCTCTTCACGCTCCGTTAAACTCTTTCTCTGATGCCAACATGTCCCATGTCAGAAGGCGGGGGGGCCTCTCACCTTGCCCACCAGCATCAGAGTGGTCGTAACGGGTCCCTCTCCACAGTACAGCAGCTTGATGACTCTGGCCTGGTGGCGCTGGACGGCTGCATCAGAAGGAGCAGAAACCCAGCCAGTTAGCGCCACGCACGTGTTCAGAGTGCTGCTCATCGGACTGGTGGCTGCTGATGAAGGGACCTACCGTGGGCACATCGGTTTACAGCGGCCAGACAGGGGTATTCCTTCTCCAGGACCTTCACGTCACTCACTATCTCCACCTAGAGTACGGGCAGCACACAATACCCATCTATGATATTTAATCCGACATCACACACACGTAGATAATAATTAATAGCCTTAGCCACACAAACAAAAGGTTGTTGATCGAATAAAGCCCACCGTCACAGGGCTGTCCTTGAAGAGCTCCTGCACATAGTCGGCCACCCGGGGAGCCGCCATACGCTCGGGGTCTGAGCCACCGATGTCACGGCAAACCAGTCTGAAAGGACAGGACAAGACGGCAAGTGTTGGCCGATGAGCAGAGCAGGAAAACAACCAAAAAGAAACATACATCCAAGAAAGGGATTGAACTCGCTCACCTGCCACTCTCAAGAGCAATGGCCAGATCAATAATTTTCTTTCCCTCCTCCTTCTTTGCAACCCACAGGCCCAGAACACACACCTTGTATGGAGTGGGGTTCGCATTCGCTTCCCTCACTTCAATGGGCTACAGCAGAGGGTGAAACACCAATATAAGATCACACTGAATGTTTAACACATGACTTGGGGACCAGCGAGGCAGAGAGAACACACATAAATCCTGTTCACACAGTGAAACGCGTTTCGCACCATGTAAAGAGCATGAAGAGCCCCCAGGGCAGCCACCAGTGTGCTCGTCTCATAGTCTTTGTGTGGAGGACACACCAGCAGGGGGCGCTGCATACCAGCCTTCATGGCCCTGTAAAAGAGAAATTGGAGAAGGTTGAGAGTTGCGTGCTAATAATAATTCATTGCATCGCTAAAGCACTTTTAAAACAGTAACAATGGCAAGACAACCACCGTTTCCCCCGGCCTCCCTTCACAGAACCCACCGCTTGATGCCACAGATAGCCGCATCGCTGTAGCGCCTGACGTCATCGTAGTCACGGTTCACCGGGCCAGTGGAAGCAAACAGGAGCCGGTTGCCAGGGCAACCAGGGACCTGGAGGACGACAGCCTCCTCGCCCAAGGCACGGTCCACCTGCAGGGAGGACCACAGGTCAGGCAAGTGCTCAGCAAGCAACAAAGTCAGACAGTCTACGAGCAAGAATACATTTATCTGATCATGTGACCCCATGTGTTGTTGCGCGCGAGTCAAAAAGGAGAAATACAAACACTTACAACACATCACAGTTACATTTCCCCTTCAGAGGCATTCACTTCCTCCCCTCTCCCCCTTATGGCTGTGTGAGTGTGTGAGTGTGTGATGGAGAAGCTAAGGAGACGTAGTAAAGTAAAAGGGAGAAACACACCGAGCTGTAGTCCTCCAGAGGGGACTTCAGCCATTGTAGCTCTTCAGGCAGAGTTTTAATGCTCTGAGTCACCAGGACGATGCCATCAAAACTAGAAAATAAAGAGAAGAAATCATTAGTGAGCCATGGAAAACATGAACTAGCTTACAGAGAATCTGAGATCCGTCAAAACTCACTTCTGGTTCTTGCAGTCTGTGATCAACTCGATTGGTTGGATTCTGCAAATGAAAAATAAATTAATAAACATCTTATATCCATCATCAATTGGGGTTTTTAATAGACGGAACATGATAAAGACCAATATTGTCGGAATATTAACCCTATTCCCTTTGTTCTTTATCTAGAACTATACAATGGGTGAACAGTACAGTAGGTCAAAGTCTGGAACTCTACAAGCGCCATTAACCTCGTTTTAATTAATCTTCAACAGGGATTTGGGCTTTCCTGTTATTCCCCAGACGACAAGACTAACATTACGTTTAATAACGTTTCTTCACGCACACAAATATACGGCTTTTTTGTCCGCATAAGCCATTTGCACTTAGAAATATTTATAAACAGAAAGTGAAAGACAAGCCGATTATGAATAATGAGTCTAAAGTAAGCGAACCATATAGTCCTAATGACACACACATACATCTAAATAGTTTGACCTGCTGGCAAGCTTACAGTACAAATATGTAGTTAAACATCAATTGGCTAGCAAACACAGCTAGAACCATACCTGGTACACATTGCAGCCTTTCTGCTCCGACGTCTTCTGTAGAAGAGGGACGTGAGACACTGATCGCTCCCTACCTTTCATCTGCTAACATGCGGATCACGTGATATTCTGGCTGGAAGCCGGGAGTTGTAGTTCTTTTGTATTTTCTTATTCAAGAATCATTAAAAAGAACAATAACGTTATGGTATTTTTTGCATGACTTAAATGTATTTATTTTCAGTCCACAATAAATACATAAATATTGAATGCGCACTAGTTAGTACCGGTTTTAACATTATTGTTTATGGATGACAGGACTACAATTATTAAACCCGGATTGAGCGTCGAGCAGAAAGCACGTCCTCTCCTCTCCCTCTGCTGTCCACGCGATTTTCTGGGAGCTGTAGTTTTTTATTTTAAAGATTACTTCCAAAACTTAACAAGGAATACTTTTTGGTATGCTTTGAACATCGCTTTTTAAAACCACATTTACTAGCATCATGGTACGTGGGCATCTGTACATTGAATAATGGTCTCCATATTGACAGGAATAATAGCCTAGACACACAAACCCGGAAGTTAGTTGACCTATTTGTCAGTCAAGACATAGGACGAGCTGCACAGTTTACATGACAGAAAACGTGAGTTACCGAGAGTCTAAAGTCCAGTTCAAGCTAGTAACTGTGTCATGGTTATCTTGAGTTGTACGTAATTATACAAAGATAACTATTTGTGCACGTTCCAACTAGTTGCCTCCAAGCGTGTAAGTAGAGAACTGTTAAACCATGCAACTTGTGTCCATGTACCTGAACTAACGATACTATTATTTAGCCGACTCATTAAGTGGGAGTCTGATAAGAGTTTAACATTGTCTGATTGTCTTTGTATTTTTCCTCCCTCCTTTACATTTCTGTTTTTTTTTGTTTTGTTTTTACTATTCCCTAACTATCTTCTGACAGTATGTCACCTTTTTTCATCAATAGATGAGACTTGCTCTCCACTCGTTCCCTCTGTCGAAGACTTTCTATTCTACTCTAGTGAGAAACCAAGCCAGAGGCCTGTGTGGGGCAGCCATGCGACTGGTGCAGTTTCATCGCCACTGCGATGAAGGTGCGATAAGAGTGGGAGTCGAACAGGCTGAGGGACTCGGTGTGGTTGACCTCAAGACCTTTGACCCTTCTATGCCTACTACGATGAGAGGGCTTCTGGAGCTTGGTGAAAAGGGAATAGAGTGTGCCCAGAGGTAATGCAAAATCACCACAAGCAACAATATATTTCATTGTCGTTGTTGGCGGTGTTAGACTTATTAGCTACATTACATTTTGTTCTTCATCTGTCTTCCAGAGCCTTATCATCTGGTCAATGCGTGTTGAATAGGTCAGACATCAAGCTGCTTTCTCCCATTCTTGCCCCAGAGAAGGTGGTTTGTGTGGGCATGAACTACCGGGATCATTGCCTGGAACAAAACGCACCCATCCCTAGTGAGCCTATCATCTTCAACAAGTTTCCCAATGTGATTACGGGCCCATATGATGACATCATCCTGCCTTCCGAGAGCCAGGTGAAACGGTTCTCAGAAAACAGTCTTCCTACCGACTTACTTAAGTAGTACAAAAGAGTAGCCTACATTTGGTGGTGTTAATAAACAGCCCGGGAAGAGTCAAGCAGGAACATGAAACAAGGAACAACTAGGAGACAACTACGATTATAATGCATTTTAGGTAAAATAATTATTAAATATATTTTATTTGTTTCTTTGGACGATTTGGGCAACCGAGTGTTTGCGTTGTACTGTTGCATTTCACATTGAAATGTTTACATTATATATATTATCCTAAAACAAGCTTAGAATGATTACCCTTGCGGACTTTATCTCAATAGCTCCTGTCACATCTTGAAAACCGACTGAAAGAATATCTTTGCTTTTGTGATATTACTCACTTCCATTAAAACAGGATATGAGGGTGACACTCGACACTAAAGACGGTGGAGGGATGTGTATGGCTCCTCCAGGGTTTGATGAGTGCTAGTGGGGGACATGATCATCACAACCTCCAAAACTGGTTTCCTCAATTGAGAGCAAATAAGCCAACAGGGTAAAAAATAATCATTTGTTGCCTGTTCATTTGGTCTTTCAGGAGGTGGACTGGGAAGTGGAGTTGGCCTTTGTGATTGGACGCAGTGGAAAACACATCAAGGTGACTGATTGCCACCCACACATGGTGGTTGATTTTTCATTTAACCTTTCATTTTAGCCTATTGATGAACCCATACTCAGAAAAGATCCACTCTATCTTTTTTTTTGGCAGGAGGAAGATGCTCTGTCATATGTAGCAGGGTTCACTGTGGCCAATGATGTCAGTGCACGGGATTGGCAGATGAAACGCAACGGAAAGCAGTGGTTGCTTGGGAAAACATTTGACACCTTCTGTCCTCTTGGCCCTGCCTTAGTAACTACCGATGCAGTGAAGGGTGAGCGCCTATTATACCTATTATGAACGGAGCGAGGGAGAACAATCTATATTGCTAACTTTTAAAAAATCTAATTGCCATCCATCTTTTTTTTTTTTTTTTGTAACTCCCAACATTGATCTCATGCTGAGATTTTCCGAAGCATCAACCGGCTGCTAATGGACTAAATGTCAAGTCCATGTTATCCTGCTTCTAGATCCACACAACCTCGGCATTCGCTGTCTTGTCAACGGAGACGAAGTCCAGAGCAGTAACACTGACCAGATGATCTTCAAGACAGAACAAATAATAGCATGGGTCTCTCAGTAAGTCTCTAACTCTTGAGGTTTGGCTCATGTTTGGTACCTCCTCGGGCATCTGATGTAGTTTGTTGCTTTTTAGGTTTGTGACTTTAACTCCAGGAGACGTGTTCCTGACGGGAACGCCACCAGGCGTTGGAGTTTTCAGAAAACCAGCCGTTTATCTCAAGGTAACAGTCAAAACAAGTCATTGTCGATTTTATTTGCCCCTCAAATCTTAATCCAGAACCCATTTTACCACCAGGGGTGTTGTTTTTAGTGAGGGTGGACTTTTATATATTTTTTATCTGATATTTGAATTAACCATGACACCTGCCCTTTTACCTGCATTGACATATTGTAATCAGATGTAGTGCCCATAAGACTAAGTAAAAACCATAAGACGCGGTGTATGGGCATTCTGTGTGGCCTTAAGTGTTTTGAGCAGGTGTTTTCCCTTTCTTTTCCAGAAAGGAGATGTGGTGGAGTGTCAGATAGACCAGATAGGGTCTATAGTCAACAAGGTGGTCTAACGACAAGATGTCAACCACAAGAAGGTCCCTACAACTGTTCTCGATACCTCAAGTTTCTTGACAATGCAAACCCAAACAGACATATCATGTTTCAGTTGATTAGATGGAAGTTGTCTCTAGATATAGAACATTTGCACAACATATTATTAGCTAGTGATGACCTAATGGGTGTTTATCAAATTTGTGTTGTTTTATGACAGGTTTAAATGTATTTTGTAACCAATTACTGCACATTCAAACTTTTCTTTTCACATAAGGCACCTGAATCATAATTTGACTCCATTCATCTTTCAACTATCATTGGTGTTGCATTCATCTGAAGGGGCATCATGGATGGATGCTTTATGACAATTCAGTCATAGTTTTTGTGACCGGACAAGAATTTATCTTTTTGAAGGATACAATTATATGACTCACCATGGGAGTGAAAACGTGTTCCTTTTGTCACCCTTTTCCACTTCCAGCCTACACCTCTTGAATAGCTATTTACCAGAGCCACCCAGCCAAATAATACGGACCCGTTGACTATATTTCATCAAGTTCGGGATGGTCATCATGTTATTAGATGCAATTTGAAGGGATGACAAATCCATCCACATTGCAAAAAAAATTATTAATACTTGCAAATTCACGTTATGCTTTTTCGTTTTGGATCATACATTCAATTGAGTAAAGTTAATAAATTGGGTATGGGTATAAAATGCATTGTAATGTATAATATTTTATTCTATGATTTATTAAAAGGGAAGCAAAAGTGTTCCAAACCACGAATTTCTACATTCTCCAGTGGTTGAAATGGGTGGAGGTGATTTCACAATGAGTATTTCCTATGGAAGTTCCCCTCTCTAAAGTGTGATAAACAAAATCCTGATATATATGGTTCAACAGATATTATATTTCAGATAATATTTACAGTATTTAATAATGTGAAAGAAGTTAGTTGGGCTAAAGCTCCATACTGAATTCCTCTTTTTTTGATTATTATCAATTGTCTAAATGAAAACGATATATTAAGTTGGACTACAATGTTGCATATGCAATTCACTAGCACAACCACTAGATGGCTCTAGTGTTTCTTTATAGTTATACAGAGATAAATAAATGATTATTCTGGTTGATGTGTTGTGGAGACCGGATAGGAAGGCTAGCAACAAACAACACAACCCAACCAGAATCCCCACATATTTAATGCTTATAGAGAAATCTGTCTTGACCCCCGGCCCCAACATTGATTTCTTCCTCTCAACCACAGGGTCGAAGGCAAATAAGTCTCCGGAGGACCAACTCAGCAAATCCAAGACTTGGGGCAGATAGGGAGCTGTTCAGACTGCTAAACAACACTGCTGTAAATATTGTTCAAAGTTACTGTATAGCAGACACGCAACACAAACTATGTGAAAAAAATAAATGTGTTGATATGCGATTAGAATTTTAATGCTGACAAATTCTGAGAAATACAACTTAACAGATAAATAGAACACAAGCTCTTCAAAGGCCAAAATAAACAATGTTGTACGTTAAGCAGCGTTTACTAAATAAGTATATCACATCAAAAACACATACAACACAAATTGAAACGTATTTTTTTTTTTTTTTTTTTACAAATTATAGATCAATGTTAATGAAACCTCAAACGTTCCTACAACATCTCCATGTCACCCAGCACAAAAAAATACTATTACTGAAGCTGAACAAAACTCAATGGCCAACCTTTCAAAATCGTTCATAAACAACGACCCTTCAACTGTATAAAACAGGCCTCTGCTCGTGGGGACGATGGGGGGACCGCTAACGCCCAGCCTTATGGTTGGCGCTGGGCCCTCAGCTGTAGATGTACTGGGTGATAAAGCGTTGCAGCTTCTGTGTGTTGTCTGGCAGCAGGAAGAGGGGACTGACGGCGAGGTTGGTCCCGTTACCCAGCGGCTCCTCCACCAGCACCTGAGGAGACACACCAGACCTGCATCACCACTGGGGCTGTCCTGACCGGTTCACCTTAGTGGGAAACCTGATTAACATACTGCCTGATGCCCATGAATACAAGGTCAAGGTTTTTAATCGATGTCTGCACCAGACGCTTTCCTTCACATGGAGATGAGGAAGTATGGTCAGAAATGAAACGTGAAAGGAAAGCGCAATGCGCTCTGACTATGCAGTTTAAAAGTAGAGTCGGGATGGAAGGAAGAGGCACAAAATAGGAAGATTATTTGACCTCTTGTACCAATGTTATCTTCTCTGCTTGGGAAATGACTTGAAAAATGGTTCAAGAGGAAAACGAGACTTTGAGGTATTAGGTTTATCTAAAAGGGAATTCATTCTGATAGTGGAGCTTCTGAGCCGGTCCCTTTAGTAGGAGTCTTTGTACAAGGACAAATAAATAGTAACGTGCAGTAGAAACAAAACAAGGAACCAGAGAGCCAGAAATAGCAGGTCAGTTGTTTAAATCTAAATCATTAGTGGGATCTTTGATCTAATTAATTCTATCACTATTGCCAAATCTTCGAAGAAAGTCGCCTTACCCAAGCTTCTCCGATTCTAATGGAACCCCCCCCTTTTTTAAGTATGCAACATTTGGGTCTTATCCGCCATCCAGCTTTACTGTAAATCATCATCTTATCCAACAAAACCTGCTGACTTTCCTCAAGGTTTAATATATTCAGGACCAGATTTTGTATTTAACCCAATGCACTATTGGTAAAGAAAAGTCAATTATTTACGAATTGACAGACACTTTTGGCAGTGTTCTGATCCATTTAAAATAAACATAGGTCAAAATAGGGTAAGGTCATCACTTGGATGACAAGACGAATGAGAAGCAGCACGTTGTTGTCCCATGGTCATCTTGATAAAAGCATGATAAAACAACTTTTTGTATCCACTTTAAACACTGTGGGATGTGGGTAGCCTTATATTCTGGCACGGCATGATGGTTAAAAAAACAACAAAGCAACTGTGAGTACCTTCATATTAAGGGTTCTGACCCTCACTGTACAGCAGTAAATGTGTTTTATTATGGGGTATTTCATGCAAAATTGGGCACTGCAGCCTTGACGGGAGCCCACTGAGATCCAGTGAGATGGGCTCTGACAGCCAACTGATGAGGACGGATAAAGAGCCAACCGCGGCCTGTCCAAAATATGTTCCACCATTTACTTATTCATTTATTCGCTCTCTGAAATTATTAGCTGCCAGGAGTGTGTGTCTGATTTGATAAAATCCCATTACTCTTTTTAGTATTCCGAGTGCATAAAAGATAGCCAAGGAAATTCCTTCAGCTCCTCACACCTGGCCTCAGATGCTACGGTTCTGAGAATGTGGAGTGGGAGACACCACGGCGAGACAAACCACACAACGCCATTCATATTAAATAATTATAGTGGTTTCTGGACCAAAGTCTGACGTTGATGATGTGTAATGTTACATCATGACCAATGAGTATGAGTACCGTACCGAGTACTTTTTTTCCACCTGCTAACTTTATTAAGGTTGGCTTGTATTTCAGATTCAGCTTGAAGATGTTAATCAGAGATATCAGATACAAGCACTTGATCACAAATACATCTTAGCAGGAGGTATCTGGAGCCACACAGACTCCAACACTCCCCACTCTGCAAAGCAATCGCATCTTTAGGGATTCCTGAAGCACACACGCAGGTACGCAGACACACACGCAGAGTTACTCACCCCGAGGTCTGTCAAGGTTCGTACTGCTATGCGTGCCGCCTCCTCAGTGCAGCTCTCTGCGTCAAGAACAAGAGGCACTGTTTATCAATCCAACATTCCTAACAAAACAAACGGGAAGCCACGAAGAGTCCAGGATGGCCTTAATGACGTTTATAAGGCTTCTAGAGCTATTCAAAGGGAGCTTTTACAGGGCTCGTTAAGCTCAGCAATTAGGGTATTAACATATATGTGTGTGTGTGTGTGTGTGTGTGTGTGTGTGTGTGTGTGTGTGTGTGTGTGTGTGTGTGTGTGTGTGTGTGTGTGTGTGTGTGTGTGTGTGTAAAAGAAGGTTTTATGAGGCATGGGGTTCTGCTCACCATATTGTTTGTCCTGGTTAGCCCTGCTGCACAAATGCAAGTGTATCACAGCTTCACATTGAGCCACTGCTGGGCGAAAGAACAAAGACAATTGATAATTGACTGATAATAGACGGCAAAATCAATGGAACGCTGTGAGAAGCAACCGAATTAGGATTTTCAAATTTTTTGTTTTGAGATTGCATGACATCACACAGCTTGATGGCTCGTCTACAAACCACTCAGTGAATATATTAATAGGGGTGTCGCATGCCCGCACCAGCAGACGTACCCGGCATAGGTGTGGTCAGGTATTGGACCCCTTCAGTGGCCCAACAGAGCGCCCTTAGGTGGCCAGCTAGCATACTGCAGAGGAAGAAGAGCATCTCTGGACACTGAGACGGCTGGCTCAGCTATGGGAGAAGACAAGAGACAGTCAGGACGTTTACATGCACAGCTTAATCCGATTAAAGCCATAGATCGACTATGCTCCACAATCGGACAACTGCAATTGTCCGATTATACATGGCGGTGAGAAAATCGATTCATTGGCCGAAGCATTTCATACCGCGCTACGATAGGTGGCGCTGTACCCATTTCAACTGGTGGTATGGAACCACTTGTTGACCTCTTTACGTCTCTAGCAACCACAAACTCAGGCGGCCTTTGAGAAAGATGTTTTCAGTAGACGGCTGTCAAGACTATTTCGGGTCCATGTCATTTCTCCGACGCTCCATTGTTCCGACCTCTCGGTCGTATGCAGACTCCTCCGGCGGCGGCGGAGCAGCTACTCTGGGAGTCCGCAAACGGCAACAATCCCTTTCTCCTCCATGTAGCGTTTCAATCTGGACTTCAAAGAGTCAAGCCAAAGTTCCTTTCCCCTAATTCCTTCCCTCCAATTCCTTCTCCACCATGGCCGAGATAACCCTAACTACGAGGTGAAGTTACTACTTTACAACCTCGTTGAAGACCAACATTCAGAAAGATTATGTACTTTTAATTCAGCCTTGGCTGAAATCGAAGTGTTACACCTTTCCTGCTGTCGGCTCCCAGACCATAGTCGAGGAGCACAGGAGAGATGTTCCCTCCAGGGCCGATGTTCTCTCGGGGGTAACACCCTTCACTTTGACCGGCAGTGGGTCTGCTTATAGGTCAGAATTAAGCGGCCACCGATTATTGACAGGCTGGGTACCTTATTTGAAGTTCCAATGACTTAACAGTACATGTTTGCACAGACACAACCAAACTCGTTCATTCACTAAACTGACACACGCAACCGCTTGCTCTCCTCGCTCGTCCACTCACTCGCTGAAGTCACTCACATACACACTGCCATTCTCGCGGGCACACATACGCTACTCTCGCAGCAGAAGCGTAGTGTGTATTGAATGCATGTTGTGATGATCTTATAGTTGATGCATGTTGATTATCTCGAGCATGTGCAGAACGCATAATCCAATTCCAATCCGATTTACCGTATAGATGCACGCTTAATTCGGCTAACAATCGAATAATCTAGGGGTCTTAATTCGAATATGAGTAACTCGATTCGATTTTAGTCAGACTTTCTTGAGTGTCATGTAAACACTGTGAGAACAAGACTGGCTCAGCTATGGGAGGAGACAGGAGACTTGAGAACAACACTGGCTCAGTTAAGGAAAAATAAGGGGTGAGGCAGGAAGTACGCACTCAAACCAAAGAATAAAGTTACATAGTGACAAAAGCTAAACCTACATCTGACCTCAGGCCAGGCCACGGCAAGTTAATTTCGTCAACCCATTATCAATGGAGGCCGTCAAGCACAGCGAGTAAAAAAAACTCCGGAAAAGTTTGTATGGGAGTGACTAGCGGTTACCTTGTAAGACCTGGCTTCAGGCTCCTCACAGTCAGAGTCGCTGTTGTACAGATCATCCATGGTGCGCCAGGACTGACCTACGCGCCTCTTCCAGCTATCACATACGGGGGTGTCCCTTGTTATCTGAACAGAACCAGAAGAGTACAAAAGAGCCAGATTACTACTGATGTTAATATACCAGAGCATGTTCAATCACGTATTCTTGTCCCTAATTGCAAGTATTCCATATGTTACAGTACAATTGTGCTTTCAAAAACTTGGGCCAATGGTAGCCATTGTCCTGGATAGGTTATAAATCGCAAAAGGGGTTAGCTAAGCTTACCAAGATAGTTGGATAGGTACTTTCTTCATCCCCAAGGGGAATTCATTGTAACAATTATCAACTAGGAAGGGTACATCCTTCCACCGTTCAACTGAAAGGGTTTGATTGTAAGGGCAGCTCCGGCGCTGAATAACATGGTAGAAATTGCTGCTTTGAGGGGCTATAAGGATCATATGACTCCACATGTGTCAACGAGGCGTGCAAGGGATAATGTGGGTACGGATTACAAAGGGACCAATGTCTCATTAAAGGCATTGGTGATAACGACAGGATTTCACCAAAATAAGTGCTAATTACAACGTGATTCCCTTGGAATAGCACATTGAAGGGATGGGTGACAACGAGGCGGATGATTAGAGGTCTTCGTGAGCCCTAGCGTAGCGGCTTACTCCCTTACCTCCTCCATGACGAGGAGACCACAGCGCACCAGACTGTCCACCGCCTCCAGGGCAAAACTTTGGGATGACTGGCAGGGCTGGAGGGTAGAGAGAGGTAGAGCATTAATGAGAGAGAGAGAGACACACTGAGAGAGAGAGAGAGAGAGAGAGAGAGAGAGAGAGAGAGAGAGAGAGAGAGGAGAGAGAGAGAGAGAGAGAGAGAGAGAGAGAGAGAGAGAGAGAGAGAGAGAGAGAGAGAGAGAGAGTTGTAAAGCGAAAGGCAATTGATATTGAGGAAGAGTAGGTGGGAGAATCATGGGAAGAAAGCAAGAGAGTGGCAAGGAGACAGACAGAGCAGAGAGTAGGGCGACAGACAGGGAGAGAAGGACGACAGTGAGAAAATGGGATGAACAGTGATAAGGATGAAGATAGGTGGGAGTAGCGAGGAGAGACAGTAAGGAGATTGGATGAGCCCCATCCCATCACTCAGCTCTTTCTTGCCTCGGCGGGGAAAGAGACGTGATGTTATAAGGCTAGTTTCAACACCTCACATATCTAGTTAGTGCGGGGGGGGGGACGGGTCGGACAACATCAAGTGTTTTCCAGAGATGTTGTTAAGATCAGAGAGGGAGAGGCCAGCCAGGGGGGAACTAGAGGGAAGACAGATGTTATTTGGTGTGTGTGTGTGTGTGTGTGTGTGTGAGAGAGTGAGAGAGTGAGAGAGTGAGAGAGTGAGAGAGTGAGAGAGAGAGAGAGAGAGAGAGAGAGAGAGAGAGAGAGAGAGACTGTTAAAAGAGACAGGTCAGTGATTATTAGAGCTTGGTGAGCTCAGAGAAAAGGAGGTAGTCTTTATGGGAAGGATCAGGAGATACTGGATGTGGGTTGAAACACACACACTCACACCACATTCCCACACAAACAGAAATCCACGCACTCCAGCACAGACACACAAACCCACACACACAAACAGATGCACCGCATTGCAACACAAATCCACACACACGCACCCCAACCCACCCACCCACCTACACACACTAGGAGCAGGGGTTGTTCTGCTCCATTTAACCCTCCACTGGATGCCAAGCGCTTGATAGGGGGCGCGTGAGCGGGTCAGCGGTGGCGACGGGCCCACGCGGGACGTGATCAGAACACCAACTCACCGGGATGAAGCCCGGGGGCAAGAGATGGTAGAGCTGCAGGCTCCGTTGAGTCAGCTGCGTCTCACAGAGCGCCACGTCAAACTCCATGTCGCCCCTGACCTCCTCGCCGCGCTGCCCGCCACTCCTGACTCGGTGGCTGACGCCGCTGGACGCCACCTCGCTCAGCATGGCCGACACTGCGCACGCTGCACACAAAAACAACAACACAATGCTCACACCATGCGGCCGACCCCTGTCTGAGTGCGTGACCCCTGCTGTCGCCACTTAGCAGACTGGCCGGAGAGATCTCTACCCGCAGAACAGCCTGGACCCAGAGACGACCGTCTGGGCTTCTGCCGCTTGGTTAAGGACTCTCGGGTCTGATGGGTTCCTGCTTTCAATGGGTCTTGAAGGCAGACGGGGAATTCCCCGTCCACGGCACAGCACGGCACGCCCGATAGATTATGTCAAAATATGTCAGTTTGCCGACATCAATGCTAGACACAGATCAACACGATTGAGAGACTTCGGACATTATTCATTTATTTACAGTTATTTCAGAACTTTTCACCTTTAGACACGTTGTTTATGGGTTTATTATTTGCCTGCTTAGGGCTGTCTTCAAATTTCGTTTGAAAGAGGGCTTCTGAAGCCCGTTTAGACGGAATATAAATATGACATTTAAGATGGGGGATGTTGGACTCGGAAATGAGCTTAAAAATTATGCATAGACACAGTTTGATCAAACTTTGATCGTGTGGTTTTGGAAATAGGACAAGACATCATCAGAAAATGACTGACTGCAATTGGAAATAATTAAAATGAAACTTAACATGGTATGAGCAATGAGGCAACCCGCCCACCGGGCTCTGCAGCGGTAGAGGAGCTAACCCCAGCCGAACCCAGACGGCCACAGAACCAGGAACATATGACGGCACCCCAGAGAAAGACAGTTGGCCGACACGCTCAAAAATTAAGTTGCCGACACCAAGGCATAAACAACTCACCCCCGACCGCTTCCGCTATGAAGGAGTGGGTGACAATCTGTGTGGGGATGGAAAGGCTGGTGATGGCGTCCACGGAGGGCCTTGGAACAACGAAGATATCTTTCCTAATAAGAGAACGGGGTGTTGAGGAGAAAGACAGACATTTTGAGTGTATAGATACACAGTGATATTGACACATTATTCTTGCACAAAAAAAATCAAGCAGATGACAGATTGTAAGCTCTGACTGATGTGTAACTACATACATATACAGTACATTAACATATATATATGTCATATACATCATACCAGCTGGACATCACACATCAGTCATAGCGTGTTCTTATTGGTCGTAACCAATAAAAACCAAAGAAACGTTCAACCAAAGAAGCACACAGAGGGACAACCTGGAGGCGTTAGAGATGATGGTGAGGTGAGGGCCAAGCAGCGCTAGAGCGTAGCATACCACCTCAGGCAAGCTGCCCCCAAAGCCCACGTCTTTGTTCCTGAACAGAAGCTCCTCTGTCAGCCAGGCAACATCACGACACAGAGCAGACGCATGCACTCCCTGGGGAGCAGAGATAAACGCAAAATAATCACGCATGAGGCGAACGATGAAGCCAACCCAAAATGAACGTTTGCTGTTTTTTTACCAGCTAAATGGTCGCAATGAAGGAGAAACATTAGCCAGCAACCCCCCCCCTTCAATAACACAGCTTAGACAGAGCCTAGCGAGCATGACTCAGCCAAACCCGGTGGCACTATGACGCACCACCAGGACTTACTGGAGGGGGTCCAAGGGTGTACCAAAAGAATAAAATCATTAACATCGGCAATGGAAATGTTGCCAAGCAGTCAGAATATCATAAAACAAGCACATGCAGTTGCAAACACAAACACACAAACACACACACACAGTACACATACCTTGCGGTGTCTATGCAGCATAAGAGTGGCTACCAGACTGGTGGACATCACAGCCATACAAGAGGTCGTAGCTGAACACGAGGAGAACGATAATAATTGAGTGTAACAAGGGGGCATTGAGGGGCGATTTGCATGTTAGGATGTAAAGATACAAATGAGAGACACATGACCGACCCTAGGTGAGGATGAGTGTATGTAAGCATATGTGAGCAGCATACAACTATGATCGGTTTAGGGTGAAAGGTTATACATCTCCAGTAGGTGAGGTGGACGGTGTTATAGCTACAGTAGGTGGGGTGGGTGGTGTTATAGCTACAGTAGATGGGGTGGGTGGTGTTATAGCTACAGTAGGTGGGGTGGGTGGTGTTATAGCTACAGTAGATGAGGTGGAGAGTGTTATAGCTACTGTAGATGGGGTGGGTGGTGTTATAGCTACAGTAGGTGGGGTGGGTGGTGTTATAGCTACAGTAGATGAGGTGGGTGGTGTTATAGCTACAGTAGGTGGGGTGGAGGGTGTTATAGCTACAGTAGGTGGGGTGGGTGGTGTTATAGCTACAGTAGATGAGGTGGAGGGTGTTAAAGCTACAGTAGGTGGGGTGGGTGGTGTTATAGCTACAGTAGGTGGGCTGGGTGGTGTTATAGCTACAGTAGGTGGGGTGGAGGGTGTTATAGCTACAGTAGATGAGGTGGAGAGTGTTATAGCTACAGTAGGTGGGGTGGGTGGTGTTATAGCTACAGTAGGTGGGGTGGATGGTGTTATAGCTACAGTAAATGAGTTGGAGGGTGTTATAGCTACAGTAGGTGGGGTGGGTGGTGTTATAGCTACAGTAGGTGGGGTGGAGGGTGTTATAGCTACAGTAGATGAGGTGGAGGGTGTTAAAGCTACAGTAGGTGGGGTGGGTGGTGTTATAGCTACAGTAGGTGGGGTGGGTGGTGTTATAGCTACAGTAGATGAGGTGGAGGGTGTTATAGCTACAGTAGGTGGGGTGGGTAGTGTTATAGCTACAGTAGGTGGGGTGGGTGGTGTTATAGCTACAGTAGGTGGGCTGGGTGGTGTTATAGCTACAGTAGATGAGGTGGAGGGTGTTATAGCTACAGTAGGTGGGGTGGGTGGTGTTATAGCTACAGTAGATGAGGTGGGTGGTGTTATAGCTACAGTAGGTGGGGTGGAGGGTGTTATAGCTACAGTAGGTGGGGTGGGTGGTGTTATAGCTACAGTAGATGAGGTGGAGAGTGTTATAGCTACAGTAGGTGGGGTGGGTGGTGTTATAGCTACAGTAGATGAGGTGGAGAGTGTTATAGCTACAGTAGGTGGGGTGGGTGGTGTTATAGCTACAGTAGATGAGGTGGAGAGTGTTATAGCTACAGTAGGTGGGGTGGAGGGTGTTATAGCTACAGTAGGTGGGGTGGAGGGTGTTATAGCTACAGTAGATGAGGTGGAGAGTGTTATAGCTACAGTAGGTGGGGTGGGTGGTGTTATAGCTACAGTAGATGAGGTGGAGAGTGTTATAGCTACAGTAGGTGGGGTGGAGGGTGTTATAGCTACAGTAGATGAGGTGGAGAGTGTTATAGCTACAGTAGGTGGGGTGGAGGGTGTTATAGCTACAGTAGGTGGGGTGGAGGGTGTTATAGCTACAGTAGATGAGGTGGAGAGTGTTATAGCTACAGTAGGTGGGGTGGGTGGTGTTATAGCTACAGTAGATGAGGTGGAGAGTGTTATAGCTACAGTAGGTGGGGTGGAGGGTGTTATAGCTACAGTAGATGAGGTGGAGGGTGAGGGCTGTGCTGAGGTCCCTTTCGGACTGGACCAGTTCAGGAGTGTAATGTGACGGCAGGATCCAGGACATCTTCCTTTGCCCCACTATCTCCTCCGTCCTTGGGGGGGGGGGGAGGCCAATAGGGTGATAAGGAAAACCTTTGTATTTGACGATCGTTTAGCACTGTCCCAGAACAAGCAAGCGTTGTGGGAAAACCATAACAACTCAATTACATGCTTTCGTGTAGTGGTCGTGCATTTAATCAAATTGCGTTTATTTTAATAGATTGATAAGAACACTCAATAAAACCAAGATTCAATCACATGGTGAGGAATAATGTCCAACAAATGGCAACTGTATTATCTGCAATCAATTCAGACTAACACATTATCGATAGCCATGATTGATTCTCCATGATAAGGGGAGAATACGCTGTAAGTCACAATGATACATTTTCTACCAGTGTTTAAGACAATGTGATGTATAGTGTAGCCCTAGTGTTGGCTTCCTCATATCGAACTAAAGCAATACTGTGGGTGAATGAGATGTATGCGCTGAACTGAGTGTATGTGAATGTGAACGTGTGTGTGTGTGTGTGTGTGTGTGTGTGTGTGTGTGTGTGTGTGTGTGTGTGTGTGTGTGTGTGTGTGTGTGTGTGTGTGTGTGTGTGTGTGTGTGTGTGTGTCTGTGTGTCTGTCTGTCTGTCTGTCTGTCTGTGTGTCTGTGTGTAAAGGTATTAGAGAGACGGCAACATGACAATTTGTCTCCAACAATAAAATGCTATTAGGATTGACATTGTCAATTTCAACCACAAACAAAAAATGTGTGTACACCTGTATACGTACTCTTTAAAAACACTAATAGATGCATGTGAGTAGGTGTTTCAATATTTGCAGCATTGCAGCACTCCACGGCTGTGCATTTGTAATTTGTGAAACCACCAGAGGAAAAGGGGAAATCTGAGTGTGGCAGATGCGAAATGGAACAGAACGGAAGCTTTTTAATAACTCCAAAAACCTCAACGATTTCTCAAACGCTGATAAGAATTTGCGTCCCACTCCATCACTGTGTCGTTACAGCTCTTATATTCGTTGTCTTTTGTGTTACGGTTGCCGCCTACGTCTCTAACACAACAATTTAAATACGCACACAAAAAAAAAAAAGATTTCAACCAAGATTGAGCAGAGATGATAAAAAATGTTGTTATCTTTTCCACTGGCTGGCAGAGTATCTTTGGTGGCAATTAGAGCGGGTCTAAGAGGATGAAGGCTTGGAGGCAACTCGCTGCTGTGCCAGATCTAAGCTTAAGAGTGAACTTTACATCAAAAGTTTACAAGAGAGAAAACTTTTCAATTTCACAGGTATTAGACACAAACAAGCCTGCCCCCCCCCCCCCCCCCCCCACCCCCATGTAGTAAGGTGCAGAAACAAGCAAGCGCACACATATGCAGACACACTGGCCTGATTGGCTACCTGCCGTAGAGAACAGCGGGCAGAAGCAGTTCCTGGAGGGGCGCCATCCATCCACCCGGCATCTCCTGTGGCGCACGTCTCCTGTGAGGGGGCACACAGCCAATCAGACACATTTATGCTGGTTAAACGCGTGCAGGCACTTACACAGGTTGTTCAGTGAAGTTCATCAGTGCTCCAGCAAAACGTTCAATGATAAAATTATAATAATACGTGAGTGAACAGTTTTAACTGATCAGGGAAATTAAAAGAAACACACAACCACTTTGCGTGGGTAACACTGCCTAGCCTCCTCAGCGGCTATCAAGCGCTGACGGTAACTTCAAGTCAACATCCCACACTTTGTGACGGTTTAGTTTGACATGCGTTTAAACTGTCCGGGTAATGTCAAAACGCTGAGAGTGGTCAGCATTCACCCTGATTAGTATGCATATTACTGGACACAATGCTTGGTTCCCCACGTACCTTGAGAGAGAAGGGTTGGGCAAAGTGAACCCTCAAACTGCTGCTCGGCTGGGACCAGAGAGCAGCCCAAAGGCGTCTGAATAAAGAACCAAGGCCAACCTGTAGAGTAGCGCACACACACACACACACACACACACACACACACACACACACACACACACACACACACACACACACACACACACACACACACACACACACACACACAGACTTAATAAGCACATGCAGTTTACATAATCAACGGGTAAAGTTGTAATAACGTAATGAGAAGCTGTCAGTAAGAAGGTCCATTACAACACTGTCATGATGAGCAGGATTCACCAATGAGTAACACCTCCCAACAGCCTGCTCCAGAGAGCATGTGTGCTGTGTGTGTGAGTGAGTAATACCCTGCTGGGGTTTTGGCTCCTTAAGAGGACCTTATTTTAGTATTATAACAAACACCAAACAACACCTTCTCTTCCCCAGCCCCCCCACAGAGCACAATCAGCTTACTAATACAAAAGGGCACACGTGATTACCTGCTACAGTCCCCACGAAGATGCTTCAAGCCTCACATCTGAAGCTTGACTGTTCATTGGCTATTTTTAAGCCTTCTGCTATTCTGAATGTTCTCTTATGACCCATAGGACATTAGCAATACAGATGGTAGCCAATAATAAGAGCTGCATGTCTCGGTGTGTGTGTGTGCTTGATCTGTTTACATTTGTTTGGGGTAGTGTTGTGTGGCATTTTGTCTTTTTTCATCAATGTGTATGCACGTTATTTTGTTTACGCATGCGTGTGTGGTGTGTGTGTGATGTGCGTGCATTCATGGGTGTCTGTTTCCATCTAATGCAAACTCGAGTTTGTTTATGTCTACGCATTTGGTAGTTTGTGTGTGTGTGTATTGATGGGTGTCAGTTCTGTGCCTGTCCATATGAATGTGAGCATGTTTGCTTCCACATCTGTGCATGCATGCATGTGCCTTCATGGGTGCGTTGGGGACGTCTGTGTGTGTGTGTATGCATGGTGTTTGTACGCATGTCTGGTGTCCTTTATTGAAACACACCCGGTGTGCCTGTGTTTGGGATGCTGTCGTAGGAGATGCCCACGGGGACCAGGCTGACATCAGGCACCACTTCCCTCTTTGATGATCTGCCTGATGCGCGCCAGCCACTGGCCACCCGCGTCCGGTCTCCCTGCACACGCTGACACTTAATGCCTGGCCCTCGCAGAGCAGCTCACGCAGCAGCTAGAGAAAGAGGGAGGGAGGGAGGGAGCGGTTGAGTGCAGTGAGAGAACATATTTAAAGTCCTCAGTGGAGCCAAAGAAAATTCCTTTTGGTTTTTTTCAACTCTTTGTATTTTTTTCCTATGATCTTCAACATAGAAAGATATGCTATTTCACGCTGTGGCTAAGATAATACCGTAGTTGAATTCGCCAAAAAATGTGTCCCATGTTTCTGCGAGTCTCCGCCAATTGGTTTTGAACATTCTTTGGTGTTTGTTGCCGAGAGGCTAAGTCCATGATGGGTGCGGAACTCTGCGTGGCAGCGGTTAATGTTGACGGACTGTCCAAGAGAGGTTTCAGCTTCTCGGATACTTGGAAGTATTACAGCACAGAGTGCATTTTATATACAACCTTGTTCGTTATTACGCTCATACCTCAACAACATTACTAGCTTAAATAACCCTCGACAAATTTCAACAATATACCATACTTATATATATAACATCCCCTGTCTCCTTCCTAGAACTCTCAGGGCAAAAACATTACTAAAAGGTTTAGTGTTCACATTGGGGGTCATGAACACTTAAAACCTAATAATGTGAATGGTTTGTCTTCCAAACCATTCAAAAATTTGGAAATTGGAATATTACATGCTGCTATTGTACGTGTGGTTTTGATTTGTTTCATGATTACCTCTCTTTGTTTTGTTTATTCGCCAACTGATTGGCATTGCAGGCGCATTATTCACTGCCAATTAGGCTACTCGACTGAATTGAATAACCAGAGGGTGCGGCGACAGAGAGGGGAATGGAGGACCACAATGGAAAAGATAAAGGCTTAAAAGTTGTGGGAGTATGGGAGCACGTAATTACTTAAAGAGCCTTTGTGCATTTGAAAAATAAAGCCAGTAATACAGGCCAGCACTGCAGTAGAGAACAAAACACAAGCATTAAATAGAAGCGGCTCTATGTGGGGAAGGAGGGGGTGTTGGGACAACGGTGCTCAGAAACAAGTGGCAAGGCCAAGTCCAAACAGAACAGAGCTGAAACTCAGACAATCCCCAGGATAGATGTTACTGCCTCAAGTGCGCACTCCTTCGGATGGAAGGAGGGGAATTCAATTTGTATTGAACGGCAGCTGAGCAAGCCTACACTCAATCAGCAATAAAGGTCTATTAACATTGAAAATACAGCCAACCAGCACCCCTGCCTTCCCCGTCGCATCCAATATGGCTAACTCACATAAATGGTCGATGTACGGAAATCCTGTGTCCCAGCCTCGCACATAAACACCTGCTCGTGCTCCATTGTGGCTAGGTCTTTTTATACTAATGTCAGCATGAGCTATTTTATGGTGCCATATAGGACAACATTGATCTGATTAAATGCGGTAACTTCTCCAAAAGAAAAGCACTTAATTTGGCAGATAGATGTGTAGGGGAGGGAGCTCTCCACCCGGATTCCAAAAGGGCGCGTGGCGTCTTTGCCGCGGAAACGTGGGAACAAAATGATGCCGTGATTAACGGGAGAGTGGATGTCGCCGAGCACAGGAACCGAACGTTGACGAAATGGGATGAATAGCTGAAGGACGGGCAGAACACATTCACCATCTACCTCTACCTCTCTCTCACACACACCCACTTTTCCCCCTCTCATTCTTTCCCTTGCTCCTTCCAGGCCACTCGACGGGGCCTGGGCCTATAACAAAACTCCTGACGGTTGGTAATTTGTGGAGAGAGATGGTGAGGGGCTGTCAGCGGGAAGATGAGGCTGGGGAAAAGGTGACAAGAGTAATACGGTGCATTTTGATGAGAGGAGCAGCCTGTGAAAATGCCATTCTAATAGTGGGTATTGGGAGAGCTCGGAGCCGCTGTGTGTGTATGTGTGTGTGTGTGTGTGTGTGTGTGTGTGTTGTGTGTGTGTGTGTGTGTGTGTGTGTGTGTGTGTGTGTGTGTGTGTGTGTGAGTGTGGAGCTGCCACCGATTAGACTGCACATGTCTTGTGTTTTTCTGACAGCATGCTTTTGGCTTGGAAACCAGAAGTGGGTGGTACTGAAACATTCTACCAGGGGAATCAGGCAAATCCTAATGAATCAGGATTAACGAGGGGAATGTATAATTTATGTAAAATGGAACTCATGATGATGATGAAATTACGTGAGTTATAATGAGGACAGACAAATGAAATGTGGGAGATGGAATCGACTGCCCCCACACACTGCAAATCCGTAAGAATATTCTACCTTCTTGGATCACTTCCATTATTTTATTTTGGGGGAAATCAAGGCTGGATATTGACATTAGGTCTACTTTCCACGTTCGATGATTCGTCAAAATGCATCATTGGTGTTTTTGGTTTTCAGGGTAATAGTGATTATTTTTTTTTTTTTTTGGTTTGCTTGTTTTCCTGTGAACTAATAGGAATATAAGCAGACACAGACTGCTTCTCCCCTGTGTGCTAGCCAATAACACAGTAACACAAAATAGAAAATACAACAACCAACCATGTAAAACCAAGCTTTGTCCCCTAATAATAAATGTATCAACACAATATCTAGAAGATACTGATCATGATAAGGATCGATATGAGGTGAGAGTGAGCGAGAGGAGTGAGTCGTTAGATCTATCATTATTATCATTGGAGTTTGTACCCCAGTTACTCACAGCTGTCCTTGGTGGAGAGTACAAATCGTCAAACTCAGCATCGTCTTCAGGTCGGCACATTAGGAGGTAGGAAGACCACGCCCACTTTCTGTAGGATTGACCTATGAGGGGGTTCGGATAAGAAAGAACAGCTTGACTGCAGGGTAGAATCGCCTTCTGTTGGATTTCTTTGTCTGTGTGTGGGTGAGGGGTTGGCTTGGTTGGTAGTGTGGGGTTGTGTGTGTGGTCAGTGATTGTGTGGGGTTCTTTTTACCGGAAGCCAGGAGCAGTTCATCTGCTGGGGACAGAAGTGTGTAAGGGACTTTAAGGTTTTGAGTGAAGAGCAGCAGGGGAATCAGGACGAAGTCAACGGCTGCTCTGACGCATATAAACACGTACACCAACGGGGAGCCCTGAGTTAGGAGGAAAAAAACGTGGAACACGGTCCAAAAGTTAAAAGAGGCCTGATGGTTGTTATCGACCTTTGCCATGGAACTTATCCCCGTCGGTCAGAATATTATTAGGATACTTGCGTCTTCTTTGGGTGCAAAATCCAGATACTATCATACAAAGTAAGGATTTACATGCATTTTTTTTATATTAGATTATTATATATGACTATAATATGCATATGATGATCAAAAAGATGCTCTCTCAATCAATCTGAAACATCGCAAGAACCAAATCTCTGGGCCAGGTGCATCTTGGGGGCTTCTCTGGCCCTTTTAGAAACCCTTAATTTCTTGATCGTCCACAGCAGAGAGTACTTGGTGATACAGGCCTAATCACAAACACCGGTTTCATAAATGGAGAGGAATAAACTCATCATCCCACCAACTTTACCGACGACATTAGTCTGAGGAAAGCTGCATTACTTGCCGTAATCAAGTGTGTGTGTGTTGGAGTGCACCTGTTGTGACGCCCGGTGAAAGCGCGGGCCACATGGTTGAGGTGACCTGGATTGCTGCTGAACACCGATCCAAGGGTCTTCAGGCACAGGGCCCAGCACCCAAACTAAGCAGGAAATGAGGAGTCATGAATGGCTGGTGGATAAGAAAGGGTCCATGAATAGAGACACTGAGTCATTTAAAAGCAATGATGATATGAATCTAAGATGGTGTCCCAACACCCCTGGCTGGTTTGGAAAGAGCTACGGCAAACAAAAGGATGAGAGTCAGAGAGCGATGGTTAATGAGATTCACAGATGACACCGATTAAAGTGGAGGAATGGAATAAATAAATCACTATGGAGATTTCAATCAAGGAAAACACATAGCAATAAAAATACTACGGGGAGAAGTGCTGTGAGATTGACACAAGATAAGAACTGGAGAGATGGAAGACAAGCCAATACTTAGAGCAGGCTTTTTGTTTGGATGTATTTTTAATTTATTTATAATCCACGTCTAACCCTGTCTCTTAGAATGGCCCCTTTATATCTCCATAGGGAGCAGGTCGTCTTCCTTGGGGCCCGCCATGTTGCTGCAACATGGACGCTCAGTGGCCCAGAATGGACAAACAACCTATAGATTTACCGACTTAAAATCAAAATGCAATTTGTAAATCGAATGAAGGAACCCCATCACTTGACACTTGGCCACATGATGCTGTTGTAGACGATGACGTCAATTGGCATTCTTTTATCAGAAAGGGGAGGGCTTAGGGGTGGGGGCGTTCAATTGGTTGTAATCTGCAGCATCACCGCTAGATGCCACTAAATCCTACACACTGCACCGATAAAGACTGGTTGGTTCCCTTCTCACTGCGCCATGACGAAAAACATTTAGCTGTCGCTTACGCAGAACCACATGCCAGAACAATTCCACATTCATTTGAAATGACACAGAGAAAACACAACTGGAGAACAGACATGTTCACAGCTGTCTAATGTAGTGTACATGGGGTCCAGTATGTTGGCCCTATGCATATCCCGAGGGTTAGTTAGGTCTTATATACTGTGCTGATTGGGATAATTGAAATGGCTACTGCATAGGCCAATCGGCTAATTTGGACCATTTCTGTTTTACTTGTGTTCATATGTTGTATTTATCATATGATGCTATGGTTTCTACGTATTAATATCAGTGTTCTCATACTTGTATGACTATTCATGTAAGAAATGCATTATCAACACACACACACACCACACACACACACACCACACACACCACACACACACACACACACACACACACACACACAAACACACCCACACACACAAACACACACAAACCCACCACCACGTAGAAAGCCGGGGGAGATGCAGGTGTTGATGAGGGAAGGAGAGGTAGGGGGGTAGGCGGCTGCTCTCCCCCTGGGGCACGGCCCTGGAGGGGCTGCGTGTTCCTCACAGAGAGCCTCTTGCACTCTGAGACGAGGAGTCACAGGACAGAGGGGTTATCCCGGAACAAAGGCCACCTTTGTGCAGCACATAGGACAAACATTAACACCCACCTTCCAGTAAGACAACAACATCCTTTTAAATAAGGAGGTTACATAAGGTCAAACTCAATTACGTCCGCGGGAGAGGAGAACAACAGATACTAACTGAATACCCACTGACACAGATCGGGTCTGACGGACGTACCAAAATCATCCTCTTCCCGTGTATCCACCCCTGTGCAGAGCCGATGTTGCCTTTATTTTCTATATCTGTCTCCATCTCTTATCATCCTCCCCTTTTCTCCCTTCTCATACTCTCTCTCCAGACAGCCAGGAACGCATTTCATTTTCTCTGCCTCCGCCTATCTCTTGTTTGCTCTTCTCTGGCATCTCTTTCCCCATCTGCGGTACTGATGCTCTGACGGACTCGATCGAGCCTATCTCCGGCTGGACTCGGGGAGACACTGCACCCAGACACAAACAGGACACAGCAAACTCTGCGGACCAGCCATCCACGGTACCTTTGGTTTACAAAAGCACAGGCATTTTAGGAAACGTAGATGGGTGTAGAACAGGTACTTTAATCGTCAAGAGGAGAAATTAAGGTTATTCGTAAATCTTATCGCATCGTAAATACAATAGTTATAAAAAGTAACAATGGAATAAAATAAACATTTAATACAAGTAAGCTGAACTCAAATGTAGACCACAGCTAAACCAAAAAGTATCAAAAATGTCTAAAAGTGGGTTCACAGACTACAGGCTGTATAGATTTTCATGTAAACTAAAATCCACCTGATTTGTGTCTCATCAACAGCCAGGACATTCTGGAAACCAGAGAGGCAGTCTCTGTCTAGTGTCTTGCCCTAAGCCATTGACCAGGGAAGATGAATGCGGAGGACAAACACACAGACGTGACTGTCTGACTAAGGCAGTGATGCAACCCATACCAAACGCAGTGGAAAATAAACCCCCTATATCACGTTAAAGAAACTCCTTGAGAACATCAAGAGTCCCCTGAAGGAGGGCATAACAACAAGGCAATCTATTGAGGTGCCCATGGGTTTACTGTATTCACTCTGTGCGGTCAGGTCAGTGGCCTCTAAGGTCATCTTCTATCACCAACTTGTTTAACTTGTTGTATGTTTAATGGATCATGTGACTGGTGAGGCTCTTCAGGAGGGGACATTGTGAGATGGAGAAAACCAACATCAATATCCTGCCTCTTTTTCATTTCGACCTTACTCATCTCTACCTCGGTCGCGACCTGAAACTCCCTTCTGTGAAACGACATTGACCGAGCGCACAGGCATGTTTTCTGAAGGCTTAAACAAAGGAGCGTTTGGCACACATCTCAAATGTTAAAAGGCTATTTTTGAAGTTCTTCGCTTCCGAACAAACCTTGGCGTGGAGCAAGGAGGGAGACGCGGGGGAATACACAAACAAACAGCTGATACAGAGCAATGCGGGGGCGGAGAGCATTTACTGGGGAATGATGGAAGGAAGATCATTACGGCCCAATCTCCTTACGCCACGGTGTGGGTCACAAAGACCAACTTTGATTAGCCCAATCGATCACCACAGTAGAAAAAAACATCAAACATTGTTTGCTTGCAGTGCTCAGATAAAACTAACTCCTCATCCCCCCCCAATCCTCTGTCCTTCTGGGGTTCTGGCTTTGCATAAGATGCTTGCTCACAGACTGTCTGGGGTGCACTGATGGAAGACACTGCCCACGGTGGGGGTTCTGAAACTTGCCCAGGTAGGGAGTGCCAATCTTCAGCCTCTCCTGACCTTCACTCCCCAGGAAGACTAACAAGGCAGGGAAGAAACAAAACAGTACACACACTGTCAGACACAAAAAGGGGTTAGCGCGGCAAACCTACACAGAGTGTCTGGGTTGGAAGTTCTCCAGTGAGCAATGAATCCCTCCGGCTGCCAAGTCAGTCACAGCCGAATGTAAATATGATCCTGAAAAACTATAATTTAAAATAGTGGCCGTCAGTGAGCTCACTGTGCTTCTTTTTGTGCGCATGTGTTAGGCTTGAAGAGTGATATTACTCTACCTATGCTTGACATGGAGGGGGGGGGGGTGTTGCATTTGGATGCCAGATTGATTATCATAGCTAGGTCTGAATTAGGCTCATGAACTCCTCACATCAGAGACAGTTTACTTCACAGTTGAATGGGACATGATTAATAACGCGTAACAAGAGTGGGTTAAATGAAATACCATACATGACTAACAAAAGGTAATTTTCAACAAAACATTACCATAAAAACAAGGCTAGAGTTTGATCATCGATAATTTCTGTCAGAGCTGAGCAAGTTGATCACACACACCCCATACGTTTAACTGAAGGTTTTCAGATTATCTGAGGAATAGGCCTTAACCATTAATCCACATCAACGTAAATCAATGGATTCAACTCGATTAACGTTTCAATCCACAAGCAGCCCATTTGATATTCACCGGGGTTGTTACCTGTGAGCAACTGTTTTTCTGCAATAATCAAATCAAGGGAAAATCTCAGCATACTGGGTGCCTGGGGCTGTATCTTAACCCTTTTGCGGCACCTCTATAAGGCATACCTCTAGCCTCTTGTCTCTTAACGCGTGAAAGAAATGTATCTATATCGGAACATAAGCTAAAACAAATGATTACAGTCAGCCAGCAAAATGGTGCAACCAACTTTGTCCATTGACTCAGTCAGTTAATGATCGGGAGCACGGGGGGCGAGTGCTTCAGTGCCTTTTGGACGAGGATGCTCGGCGAGGGCGTAGCGAGCCCGGCGCACATCCCCAGGACTAGAATAAAGATCACTGTGATGTTGATTTATACTCTAGCGGGAGATAGGAACAAGGGTAACACTGTGTGCCTGAATGAGGAGGTAGGCGCTTGGGACAGAGAGGGGACCGTGTAGGAGGCTGTCCGTTTTGTTATTTTTTTTCACCGTCTTACCGCAGGTTTGTTTTGGAGAGCCGGAGAAAGGACACACCTATCGTTGAGGTGGGCGTCCTGCGTCCAGCCCCATTCCTGGGCTGCTCTTCAGCAGGTCTGCCTCTCTCACTGGCCTACCTACAAACGTACGGAAACAACCGGAAGCTTGAGGTAACTGTAAAGGGGCAATCCCCCCCCACCCACCCCTGATGTTTGACAGCAGTTCCATGCGTGTAAGTGCAGCTGTATGCAATGCGTGAGTGTGTGGTTTAGTATTTTTAACTCAGGGTTATGACACCAATTTCAGAGAGTGGGCTTGAGCCCTCCCAATTAAAGTAAACCAAACACACACAACACACAACACCCACCACACAACCCACACACAAACACAACACACCACACACACACACACACACCACACACAACACACACACACACCCCCACACCCACACACACACCCATTTGGTGTTTGCTCTTAAAGACAAGCCGTGGTGCTTTAAAGCGAGGGTAGCATGAATTGATACAATTAGCTACAATTGCACCTTATGCTCACACCTAGGTTCTCACCCTCTTCCCTGGTCGCACATCTTCTTCTTTATTATCAACTCCCGCCTATCCCCTTTAGACTATTCAGTTAATTACAGAACGTTACCTTCACCTAATACACTAGCTTGCCAATCCTTGTCTCAAAAGATTATTGGATTTGGGTGTGCGTGCGGTATCGTGTATGCATGTGGGAGATAGAGTTACGAATACCTTAGGGTTATTTTCCCATCCAAAGTAAATCGGAGGGAAACATTTAATATCAAGTAGGGGACCGACGTTGTCGAACTCACAGACCACTTTGGTGAGTGTTGCGCCATGCTTCATTTCACAGCTACAGAAAACACTGGGCTGAAGCGACACGCTGCACCGGCACAACACATCTAACCCATCCCTGCCATCCACCCAGGCACCTAAAGAGTAAAGAGTTAGCTATTAATACCCAGCAGGATCTCCACAAGGTATCGCCTCTTTCAGGTGTAATCCACATGCATCCAATGCGTTATCAAAACGTTATGTGATTGCATCACGTGACATAGGGTAGGAATGGGCGAGGGGACTAGTGCTGGGCAATAATCATGTATTATTGTTTATTGTCTGAAATTAAGGTATCGACGTATAGTGATACCCAAAATATATTGTCAAACAGTATTGGATAAATATGGTGCCAATTAACAAAATATCAGGGTGATAACGTACAAGAGAGGTTACAGGTTAGTTTAATAAATCCTTATCAAACTCAATGTTAATGATGACCTTCGTTAGACTGCTTAGATTGATATTTGGAATTCACAAGAGTATTGTTATATTTATCGACATTGTGTGCAGTTCCCCATGATGATTGTGATGTATTCCCATATTGCCCAGCCCTATGAAGAGGACTAGACACTATAGAGTTGTCTTGTCAATCAGGTTTCAACCCTGAAGGAGATGGAGCTTATTCTGCATACTGTAATAGGTTATGTTCCTGCCCGGTGTTAGATTGTTTTTTCAATCACACACCGGGCAGGTGTGACTGTTTATTGTTTAGTGCTGCATGCTGCCCGGGACTCTCTAGTAAATATATTTGTTCCACTAAAGGTTAAGTACAAACAAATACTCTCACTCGGCAGAACCATTCCAAAGTGTCACCTTTTTCATTCCGCCTAGCTTTAGCATTTAAGTCATCCGATTTTCTGGTTGGATGGTGAAGGCATCCCCCGACCCCACCCCCAAACTCTACACCACCGTACACCCGCCTGCCCTGGCCTACTAACGGGGCTAATTCAAATCCTACAATTCCCTATAGGGACGCGTTCTGTTTCGACTGGCTTGGGTTCCCACAATCATTACCGACTCCAGTGGGGTCACAGTCATCGATTAGAGGCTCCCTGGGCTGCGTGGAGCCTGGCAGCAGCAAAGGGTGACGGGGAAGGTAAGGGAAGCCAAATGGGAGGTAAAGGCTGGTAATTAGAAGCTTAAAAGGATTGGGAATCAGCACCTATGCAGGAAACGCCCTGACGGGGGTTTATGTAAGCGGCCCCACCGGGAACAGCACATCACGTAGAAAAGGCTGAAGATGGCTCATACAGCGTATGTAGGCCAGGACTCAAATGCCAAAATTGTAATCGCACACTATACACACACTTTGCATAACAGGTCCCCTCCCACACAGACACACGCCCCTCTAGAGAGTGAATTCAAGTCAATGTCTGTGGTTCAAGGATGGGCCCCTGTGCTGCTTGCAAGTCCCCAGTAAATAACTTATTAATCAAAAGTCTTTAATTACGATGCCAGATCATATCAATGTGTTATATGGGACAACCCTACGACAGTACCAGCATCTGTTGTGATTAGGAACCGCCAAGTCAAATTAAACCCAAGTCAACTTCACAGCAGCACTTTAATATCTGTTAGAGTGTATGTTTCGATTTCTTTATTGAGGTGCGTGAAAATAAATCCACCTGATGGATCTATAGAGACGTGTGGCTAGGGGAACGCCATACTGATTCGCACACTGCAAACACATACACATTGTGATTCAAAGGCTTGTCTCGCCTACACCCTGAGAGTTCTCCACATCCCCATAGGTCAACTCTTTTTGTGGGTGACCTTTGATTACAACAATAAACATGTCATACATTTTTTTGTGGGGATTTAAAACATTCCTAGTTTGCCACAGCTATAACCATGACAGACGACTTGGAGATGGTAGAAAAGTACGCTCTTGTTGACAACAGAATATATGAATATATTTAATCAACCCAGCATCAAGGTAACAAAATGTTTTCAAAATAGGAAAATATGGCGTTATTTATCAGCCTGAAAGTGTTTACATTGCATCTTTGACATGCAAATGAGAATTCTGAGTGGGCCCGAACTGGGAGCACGCATTGTGCTGAGCACACGCATAGATAAAGCCCAATGGACAGGTGTGATGGTCCGTACTTACAGGAGTACCACAATCACAGCCTTTCTGGGGAATTTTAATCAGGTGATGACGCAGAGGGCCCAATAATGACGCAGTGGGCCTGTCAAACACACACACACACAATGGAATGACCCAACCTACACTTGTAAACACTGACTCGCACGCATGCAGCCACACCCACACACACACACACACACACACACACACACACACACACACACACACACACACACACACTATCAGAGCAAAATCTTTGATCTGTTCCCTTATATACTATTATCCCCATCTGTCCTCGACCACATCACTTGTACAAGGCCTGCAGTAGAACAATCCGAGTACAGCCCTGAAAATCCTGGGATTTAGGTAGGTAAGACCACTAGGTTCATATCCACAATCTCCTAGCTTTAAAATCTGTAAGTGATTCCTTTAGCACGAACAGCATGAATTCAACAGTCATTCTCATAAGTCTAATTTAGTAGGCATCACGATCCGCTGGGATTGCTTTTACAATGTCTCTCTATAAAATTATTTCTCTTTATTCTCACTTTGTTTGATCAACTGTTGGTCCTCTTCCTACACCAACTGAAACCAACAGTCCCTAAGTAGTGGTCCCTAGGAGGAGGTGCGTGGTTCCTCACACCCATAACTTACCATGATTACATGTGTTCACACATTTGCTCACACATTTAGCTTGGTATACGCGGAACAATTGGCACATTGTATGTGTTCCCCTCATGACAGGCAACAGACATGATAGAACCTAATTTCAAAGCACTTTGGTTTGGTTTCACTTTCAACGGAGGTGAGTCCAAAAAGTCTCAGCGCTTTGGAACAGGTGAATACAGATAGTGTTTGGTTTTCTTTTAATAACATGGCATAGTTTGGTTGGTTTTTGCCTGTAACTGCCTCTTTAACAAACCTAGTGTTTAGCCTAGACCTGTATGAGCCTTAGGCCAGAATAAATGTGAATAAATGTTCTATGATTAATACTTCATATGTCCACTTTGACCGCATCATCAAAGCTATGATTGTGAATGTCTTATTACTTGGAGTGTGCGTTAAATAATTTGCGTTCAGAGTGTCAAGGCCTCCGTGTCAGAGCATCAATGACCGAAGTGCTACTGACAAAGCAATCCACGCATGGCTAGTGGGGCTGAAAATCATTTACAGGCAATATCACCATATAAAACACATCCATAACCATAAGGGTGTAGGCAATAAACTGCAGCACCTCAACCCAGCTGTCAGACATGCTGTTTGGTTACTTTTGAGTACATTTCAACCGATCTTCTCACAAAAAAGCCATTAAAAGCATAATCCTGGCACAGCTTGATTCCAAGAGAAGTCACAAGGTATGGCATATCGGAGCAACACACTATGCCTATGATTTAGGGCTTTGACTCCGAACCTCGTTATTCGAATATAATTTGAATATCAAAAAATAAATCAAAATTCGAACGAATATTAGGCAGCCCTTAATATTCGAACCTGTTATGGGCAGGCCAAGAGGGAGAGACGTCGGAGAACCCGACGCAGTCTATTCATATTATTGTTCTGACCACGGAAGAGGCAGTCAATGAAGTATTGATTAGACAGCGATTAATTAGAAACCTAATTACCGTTGGAACACGAAGACCGGTAACCATAGCAACGGGTAAACAAATCTTGCGAAGCCCAATCCAGGTCTTACTGAAGGCATTTTATGGTCAAAATATTTGTAATAAATATTCGAATATATTCGAATATTAATATTAATAAACAAACAAACTTCGAATATGATTTTTGGGCAAAAGTCAAAGCCCTAATATGAATTTTCAGTGGAGAGTGGTAGGGACTTTCTCCAGTTGTGCAATGCAGTCTTGTATCATTGGCTATTTGTATCGATAGGCTTGTTTGACAGGATGTCTCTGATGCGGCCTGACATAGTTAGCCCCAGGCTGTAGCTAACCTTCTGCCTAAACCATTGTCTCAGAGGCTGCTGCTAACCTTCTGCTGGCACCATTGTCTCAAGAGAGAGCATCGGGACAGAGGAGAACATAAGGTTATTCAAAGAGATAGACCAAGATAGTGCGTGTGGTGTGTGTTGTGTGTGTGTGTGTGTGTGTGTGTGGTGTGTGTGTGTGTGTGTGTGTGGTGTGTGTGTGTGTGTGTGTGTGTGTGTGTTTTGTGTCTGGGGAAGGGTGAGCAAGAGGTATGCAAGCAAGAACAAATATAAACTAGAACTGCAAGCAGTTATCCAGGGGTCCAAGCGATGTGCATTTCGCCGGCACAACGCAAAGCATGTATTCAAAACGCTACCGGTGAACCTGTGGATATAAAGATTTTGACTGCGAGAGGTTCGGTGTGTGAGTTATAGCCCCAAACGCGTTTTTCCTTGGTATAGCGCCACCTAGGGACCGGCATGTCTGGAGTTTGTCGTCTGCGTAGACCTCACGGACCTGGATCTAGTCATGCTATTGGCGTGTCTGCACCATTTACGGTTTGGGCTGTGGTACCACTTTTAGGGGGGTTAGAATAATAAGAACAATCCTTACAAAAACAATAGGGATCCAACCTGTTGGCT
The DNA here is from genome assembly GCF_026213295.1 of Gadus chalcogrammus. Classification (NCBI taxonomy): domain Eukaryota; kingdom Metazoa; phylum Chordata; class Actinopteri; order Gadiformes; family Gadidae; genus Gadus; species Gadus chalcogrammus. The sequence goes on from NC_079417.1 coordinate 12,186,800, forward strand.
TGGAGCCCTAAAAATGGCAACTGGAGACCAATAGTAAAATGCAATGTTGCTGGCGTTGAATTCAGTTAGGTTGAGTTCAGAATCAAACGTGCACATAAAATAATGAGAATCCCAGTATGAATAATTGAATGGATGAACAATTTACCTGGGGTGTTTCCCAATTCAAATCAGAAACTTCAACTCTGGCTCCCTGAAGTTGTTTTGCCGGACAGCAATGATGTTTTATTAAATACCGCGGAATACATATTCACCTGAGCGCCCAGGCCTGGGTGTAATGGTTTGAAAGTAAAATTACCGAGAGGCCGGATATTATTGTGCAGATTTTGCACTTTGAAATCGGGTCCCATGCAGAAGCACGCATGCATAAAATAAGCAATTAAACACACGGCATTCAGGACCTTGTACACAGCAAACAAACCATGTATTTAACCTAAGGTAACAGTATTGGCAATACAGAATAGACCATTCAACATCAACATCCGAAAAGAGGAAACATAAAATGTAAACATGATCTACTTTGGCTCATTGAACCATTTCAAACATGATGGTTCTCTCAATTGGCATTGATACTAAACAAATAGTTTGTATGATCACTACTGAACCACTGGGCCACAACACACTGGGCCAATATTACACTATTTACGTAATATTTCAATTCGTACAGTAAACAAACGTCTGAATTCATCTTCCACCGAGGGCCAGGTCTGATGCGTCGTGATACTAACAGGCTGTGCATCACGTGAATACCAAACGTGTGTGCTCCAATTTATGATCCAATTCTGAGCATGACAGACTACCGAGCCTAAACAGCATTTATGGGCCTCAGCTTGAATGCAGCTGAGGTGGTAGGAGCAGCTCAGAATAAATGCTATAGAAGCTGTTGGCTGAATCATATACTCTTAATAACCAGACTCTTACCTAAGCCCACTACACCATTGAAAAAAATGCATTTCCGAGGAGAGGGGCAAATAACTACATAAACAATCGCGCATCATGATGACATAATTATAAAAAAACTGAAATATGCAGAAGAAAAAAGATGCAGGACTGGGATTCGAGCATGGGAAAGACAGACAAAATGTGTATCCGCACCCACATGGGTGTGTGCGCATCCATGTGGGTGTGCATGTAGGATCAGCGCTTTTGTTCGTGTGTGCATGCTGGCTTTGTGTTGGCAAATGAGGAGATTAAATAACAGCTCGCTGCTCCTCTATCAGAGTTTGGTTGAGACAGTTACTCTTTATGGATCCTTCAGCTTTTACAACATGCTAACAGTAGTAAATGGAAAATGGCCCTTTAAAAGTCCCTCACTCAGCAAGTCTAAATAATTGGACCCACTACTCCCAACCTTTCACCTCCATTCCGACCCAAAAGGGCACACATAATCTTACATGACCCAGAGCCACAACTCCCCAACACCTCACCTTCCTTCCCTCTAGTCGCAGACTCACAATCCTCTGATGCATAAGGGCCCGTTTTAGCAAACCATCTGTCCGTTCTGCCATCCCTGCCCGCAATAATCAGGCTGTATGTAGTCAAGTGTTTTGCATTATATGTATAAATCTTAAATGTGTGGCCACTTATTTTAAGGACAATAAATGACATATTGAGTTTGGGTTGGCATAAGACAAGCATGTTACACACTTATTTTGTATGTCTGCCCTCTCTCTATGGTCATACATCACTGGGGACTCTTATCACGATATTGGACCCACAAGTCACATTGAAGGTTGCTGTGCACGACTCAATCAAAGGAAATCATATTGGTCAACAACAAGTGGTACGTGCTTGATTAGAGGACATGCCTGGATGTAATAGTCCACCACTTCCAGTGGTACAAGCAAAAAATACCTAGTGGGGCTACTGCACATGAACACACAACAAGTGCTTCAGCTGAGTGCTGAAAACTAGTCTGTGAGCCAATGATTGATATCTGAGTTCAGTTGGAAAGCCGTTGCATTTGTCACAGGATAGAGAGTGAGAGAGTAAGAGAGAGAGAGAGAGACACAGAGAGAGAGAGAGAGCAAGAGAGAGGAGGAGAAGAGAGGGAGATGAGAGAAGATGAGAGATGAGAGGAGAGATGAGAGCAGAGGAGGAGGGAGGAGAGAGAGAGCGAGAGAGAGGAGAGAGAGAGAGAGAGTGAGAGGAGAGAGGAGAGAGAGAGAGAGAGAGAGGGAGACCGAGAGGATAGAGAGAATATGATTTTCAATGATATCCTGCAGATGAATAATGAGATAGCTCAGGGATACATGCAATTAATATGTATGAGTGTGTTGATGGCCAAAAGACTTTTATCCCCTTCAACTTGACCATTAAAACAATAAACCATGGATAGCCTGTCCGGGCAGAGAGCAGGTGAGCCACGGCACTTTAGATCCGATCCATTTCATATTTAACAGGCTTGGGCTCGTGACGGATCGAAGGAGACCACCCCTTGAGAACTGAACCGTGAGATATTACCTATGCATGAGGATCCCTGCCCAGGAGGGTTCAGCTCCACCAGAATACGTCCCCAGCAAGTCCTTGAATGTAATCAGGTGCTCTGTTATTCTATAGGGTCAAGCACATCACGCAATGCTAGTTTGGTACACCCCTTCCCCCCAACCCCTGATGAGCTGGTTGTTGACGTGCATGGTTTAACTAGTGCTGCGAGAACAATATGAATACCTTCCATTAAGCGTTTGCTAACATTATTTCCCAGAGGGATCAAAATAATAAATTCTAACAAAATCATACTTTATACACACCTCATATTTGATCATATCTGTGGGAACCATCATTTGGTGTGTAATGCGACTACAAAGGGGTTGTCTGTCAAAGAAGAGTGAAGTGGAACCTTATAAGTGGTCACCCTGTTGAAATCCTAGGGATTTTTTGCACCATTATCTCTTTTATAGCACGCTTTTATAAAACTTTAGGCCGTCAAGTGTAAAGTGTGGGTGCTAATGTAAACTGAGGGAGAAGGGGGGGAGAGAGAGGTAGATAGAGAGAGCATGAGTGAGAGCGAGAGAGAAGTAGGGAAGGATGTAGCAAATGGCCACAGGCTGGAATGGAACCAGGGTTGCTACTTTATGCAAGTATAAAGAAGCCACTTTATAAAAGTCTTATGATCACTAACTATAAAAGATCAATCTAATACAATCAAGTCTAAGGGTTCTGTGGTTTTATGTGAGTGTGTGAATGAAGACATGTGAGGATCACTTGGTATGCCCAATAATAAGCCTGTGGGTGTGTGTGTGTGTGTGGGAGTGTTCTTCTCTCATTCCCTCTCTATGTATGCAGGCCTATTGCAAAATAATATACCGGCTGTGTGAGGCGTTTTGCTCCTTTCTTTGGCTTTCCCCTTGAAAATCGAAATCTGGAGGAACTTGCTCTCACACGGACCATGCAATGCTTATCTAAACTTAACAGATTGTATGCCACATTCAAATCAATGATCAAAATTAAATGTCACTGTGCCATTTAGGCTTCCGGGGATTCAATTTTCCGTATGAAAAACACAAGGTCACAGCATCTAAATAAATTTCATGAAAAATGAAACAGAATTGACATACTTGCCTTTTTGCTATGGCAAATTTCCAAGTTTGTGTGTCTGATTTGGAGAGATAAGCTATCAAGTCTAGAAATACCAATTCTGTGTCAAGGTGTCTTGAAGCCATATTCCTGTTTGCTGAATACCACGTAATTCAGAACATTCCTGCACCCACGCCCAATAAATCCAATAAACTAGAATGAAAAGAAAGGAATAAGCTTATCAAGCCAAAACCAGGTTTGGTAAATGGTTTTGAAACATTTTTCTTGAGAACATGGTTCAAAAGCTTCAGAGCACTTTTTGGACATTTGACTTCAGAGAGATTACACGTTTTTTATCCTATTCAGAACTTCTCTGAATTAGTACAATTTCACGCTTTTTAGTGATTGAGGGCTTTAACTTTTACACACTCCATCTGCGAAACGTTGACAGGATGGATATAACAGGATGGGGAGCGAAGGGGGCCTGGGAATGTAAAAACGATTGCTCAACAGTGATGAACTGACCTTTGACAGCAATATTACATTTTTGATTATCTTTACATTTACATTTACATTTAGGGAATTTAGCAGACGCTTTTATCCAAAGCGACTTACAATAAGTACATTTGTCATAATAAGTGCAACAATATATCGCTTTCGGTACAGAAAGCATGTTCATAGAACCAAGTGCAAGTACAACAATCGCTAGGCTAACCAATTCCCCGTGTTACAGCAATGATAGCAGCTACTGCAGTTGCTAACTTGCTACACAGTTAAGTACTATAATACAATACAATACAATACAACACAATACAATACAATACAGTGTATAATGGTGGCCAGAAGGGGGAGGGTGGCTATGCAGAGTCGAGGTGGACTCTGAACAGGTGAGTTTTGAGTCTTGAGATAGTGAGCGACTCTGCACTCCTGAGAACGGCAGGGAGCTCATTCCACCACTGAGGTCCAAAAACCGAGAAAAGTTGTGACTTTGCTGAACGGCCTTCAAATTATTTATTTTTTTGTCAATCAACAGAGACACAATTTGAACGCAATCAATCCATTAAGAATGGTGTGTTCAAGCTTACACTGATTACATATTTAAACTCAACCTCATCTGTGTAATGTATGTGTTCATGAAATGGTGAAATAATCACATTGAAAAGTCTTCAGAATTCATGACAATAAAGTGATGGCACGTTAATAGAGCATATATAATAATTGCTTAAGCATTGTTTTTAAATAAAAAATTGAAACGGAAATGAGAAATTTAACAGATAAACTTCCTTATTTATTCATTATTTAATGGATTTAAGCAGCATAAATCTCACACTTCCCATCACGAGTTCTTCCTGAATAAAATAAGATATTGTCAAATATCATCCTTGCATGGGAAATAGTTTGGGCCTCAAAAGTCCCCCAGAACTGACCGCAACATTAAACGGAGAAGAGATGAGCAGAGTGCATGAAAACTCTGTGGGGGTCTTCTTCAATGGTGGGCTTGCTCCGAATGCATTTAGCTCCTCTTCAATACTCATCTCTGCGACCCTTAATATCTCAGCTCCTTCATTCTGCCCAAATAGATCACACACATCATTCTCTCCAAATCTTCCACCCTACTAAAAATTCAAAACCTTACAACAGCACAAACTAGGGAGACAATACAATTTGCAGCTTCGCTAGTACTGCTGGGTCAGCAGTTGAACAATATCGGGAGGTCAAATACCCCAGGACGGGATGCCCAAGCAATTCCAAGGAAGAATAAACTCAGCGGCTGTTCACGCTCCCACACCATAAACCACATTTTGCAAACAAAAAAAACCATGACAATGCATTGGAGGTTGGTATTGAAAACTTAACAGGATTGTATTCTAACAGACCTCCTGGGTTTCCTGGATTGCAGCTTTGAAGGTCTTAGATGCTGTGGGGCTAATCTACGAGGCCCCAAGCACTTGGAGTGAGTGGGGGCACCGGCGCATTACACATACTCTATGCAGAGAGCTAAAGAGAGTCTGCACAAAGAACCACAACAGGGAACGGAGATAATGAAGAACATCATTTTGCCAGTGCCAATGAAGAGCACACCGTGTTATAATATTTCTTACTGTGTACTGCTGAGCTCCTTCGACATTAAGCTATGAAAAAAGGAATGCTGCCGCTTTGCGAGGTCAGCGATCAGGGATGGCGGCTTAAAATGTTTGAACCTTTGGCCGAGGGATACAAAGCCTGATTTGGGCACATTGTCAAGGGCCAGCACCCAAATACCTTTAGGTAAAGACAAAGATAAACACACACGAAGGGGTAGACAAAAACCTCCCACACTGTTTTTTGTCTTATTCAAACAGCACTCGTCATTTACACTCTGCCCTTCCCACTCTTAACCATGTGTAGCTATAAACAACAGCGTGTTGAAGTGTTGGCCAGCCGTACTCCCGAAACAGCTCATAACGGGGCTCACGAGTGGGCGCAGGTAATGACTTCACAAAAACACTGCAGTGACTTCTGCTTACTGTGCTCCGCTGTTGACGTCCTCTGCTTCCGCCTATTCCTCCTCCTCTAGAACTCCATTTAGCTCCCTTTCTGTGTGCATTTGGTGTTATGACCTTCCCCTTTCCTGGCTTTTTAACAGAAGACCCATTGAAAGAAACATTTATTTTTTTTCCCCCTCTTTTGTGCTGCTTATCTGACTCATCTGCAAGTAATGCCAGCTCTCCTCCCACCAATCACCTCCTGTATTCCCTAGTTTTCTCCAATTATTAGGCAGCTCTTACATTGTTATTTATAATATTCTCTTCTCATTATAAACTACAGTGTTCCCCTTTATCAAGAAGACCTAATTTGTAACAATAAACGGTGCATGCTCCAATATAGTCCAATAGTGTTTTTTGTACTGAAGGAACCGTTATTCAAGTCTTCATCAATAGGCCTCTCTCTTCGATTACTGCCATAAAGAACATACCCAAAGTAAATAGAGAAAAATGTAATCAAGTAATAAAGCACTGCCTTGTGCTTTATTACTTGATAGCTCTACTTAACATCTTGGCCATAGCATCACATTTGATGAGTATCTGGGTCAATGTGTGATGCCAATGAAGTGAAGGAGAGCAAGGATGGAGGTTTTAGTAGAGGTAGGATGAGGTGAATTCTCCAAATAGAAAATAATCCAATGCAAAAACGACGAAACAGATGTATATCTCAAGAACCTATTGTTACATTTTTCACATCTGATCCCTCTATTGAAAGGACAAGTTGAATATAATTGAATGAAACCAAGCCCAGTGAGGGGTTCTCTTTTACTGAAAGGTTAACCGAAATTGGTGCAAATCTTTGGGATTTTGGCCCCGACAATAACCCCCTATAATAAGTAGCCCTCCACGTCCATTGATACTGAACTTTTTCTGTCCACTAGTGGACCCATTCAATCCCCTGACTAACAGGGGACTGTTCACGCTTTTTTTTTAATAAATAAAGCGTACTATCTCATTCACCCATGTAGTGAAACAATTGACTCATTTTCTTTTAAATAGTTGGACCGTTTACGTCTTTTTCCTTGAATCAGACCAACGGAGAACACAAATCACAGTAGAATGAGGTCAATTGTTCAACTTTCCAACATTACTTTTCGTGGAAATGAATTCGACCATGAAACGCATTGTAACACGTGCATGAAGCAGTGCCCTGGTATATTAGCAAACAGCCTAGTGTCACGGTTCCTCTTTAAAGATTCAAGGAGACCAAGGGCAGTTCATATTGATCTGGTACAGCTTCTGAGGGAAATTTTTATAAAGTTTCAAAATACTTTGTAATCAAGACAAGTTGATCGATGAGCAAGAAAAGTGAAGGTATAAGCATTTTCAGAAGAAAATCAATATGCCTTCTCAGATGCAGTAAAAGTAAGCTAATATGGTAATAATAATTTGTTATTGATCCCTGCATTGAAAATCGACCTGTCTTGATAGTCAAGAAAACATTAATCTCCAAACAAATTTCTTGATCCGGAATGGTAATAGTGTTTTGTTCAAGATCAATGTAAAAAGGTTACTCCAATGATATGAGGTGGCCAGGTTGCTTGCAGGTAACCATTTGACTGAAACTCATTAAAAATCTTTTTTCAGCTATATCCTATATCAGTATCCTTCTCTTATTGATTAATGGTAAACAGGTCTGTAAAGGATGTCTTGTTGATTTTTTGATAGAATAAAGCCTCTAAAGGATTACCAATAAATACACATTTCTGATTTCCATGGCTACTTTGCAGTCACTCCAGTATATGTTTTTTGAAGTAGGTTGCACATCACTGCAACATTTTAGCCACTCTAATTTTCACTTTGATTGTTCTCACCCTAACTTGTTGGTGGAGAAAAGCGTCTTCTAAGTGACCAATAAATAATGTAATGTAGCCTCCCATGAACCTAACTCACACATGATATATTAATGTATAACCCGTTCCTCTCCTCATATGGGAATCATGAGATAGGAAACTGTCATAATAATCCTTTCTATAACCGAATGCTAAGTTAGTTAAATGTAAGTAGCCTGTTGGCATTATTGTGTAAATGTCCAAATAAATGTTATCTCAACATTATTAGAAGAATAACCCCTTAAGATGAGCCATCTAGTTTCCTAGGGGGTCCAAAGAACAGATACTCATTACAGACATTTTATTATTTGCTCACAATCATATTCCTACAGGCTATATGGTTATGAATAATAAAAAGTATTTTTATGACTAGATGCATAGTATCTTTTTATATTAGAAATTCTTATGAGTAACCATCCCGAGACATATATAACAAACAATAATATTGAAATACCGCCCCTACTGTGGGCTGTAGTCAAGAGAATCAAACTGCATCTGGATCTTTCTCCAATGAAGAAAATGGGCAGGGCAAGAAATAACGTGTTTGTGACCAGTCTGCATGAGACGACAGAGATTCTCGGGGCAGCATTAAAAGTGCTTTTGTATAATATCAAAGAGGAGGGAATGCATCCCTCCTCTTTGTACACCCTCACGCTCGCTGTTCCCATTTCTCACTCCTTTATTCACGCTTCCGCTCAACCCCTTTTCTTCTCACCCATGTACCTTTCAACTAAATTTAAATCACTTTTATGTGCTAAGTAAGGCAGATAAAGGACAGCCTATGATCTGTTTTTGGCCGTTCTCTAAGCCCCGTTCCCTATGACCATCCCAAACCAGTACCAGTCGGGTCTTGTCACTGTCCCTAACCAACGGTGTTGTCTTGTCACTGCCCTAACCAGGGAGAAGACACTGTGTTTTTTCCCTGGTTAGGGACCATTGAAATAAGTTTGACCTGGCATCAAACTTATTAATTGTTATTTACTTTTTCACTTTCCGCCTCTGATTCCAACATATGAGTCAATCTCCAGCTCTCTTTCTCACTCACTGTTCACTGTCTCCAGCAGGTTATTTCACCGCCGGGATCCAATCTCCCCGTGATTGATCCTCTCATCTCTTCTGCATTAGAGTGCGGGGGAAACCGGCCACCCTTTTAACAATGGCAATAAAAAGAATGACGCAAATGAAGCAGAGCCGCATAATCAGGAGGTGCTGATATAACTTAATGGAGGGAAATATCTCAGAGTTCCCTTCTCTCATCCACCTTGCGTGCACAGATGGGCAAACAAACTAGAAATCTCTCTGTCTCACACATACACACATACACCTAATGGAACAAAATCTATGCAAGATCTATTAAAAACTGTAATTTAAGAATAAGACCTATTCATTTCTGTCTAATGCATCAGATTCGTTTTTATATTAAATTAAACCCAATTTGCCCAGGTCTATATTCAGCGCAGTCAAGCATCAGCCCAGATACAGGCACACACACACACACACACAAAAAAAAGCTGACTGGCAGTAGTAGATTTGGACAGAAGATGCAATGCTGTGGTGTTCTAATTCTCTAGTCTCAGCACATTCACTCATCGGATCCTCATCAAATGAAGTGCAATTACTTTATGCTCAGGCTCACTAGAAGCATTAACCATCTGTCTCAGCAACTAAATGAATCATTGAAGTGTTAAATATATGAGTATAGGGTAATACGAGAGCATAAAGGGACATTTCCATTTTCCATATATAAATATATATATATTCATTATACAAAGAGAACGCATGAGAGAGAAAGCGAGATCAAAGATCAAGTGAGTATATGAAATAGCCTCACAGTTCTAGACTGCTTTTAATTTTAAGTGCCATTTGGTTGTGAATACCTCATACGGTCGCTTTTAACAAATGGATTACAGTGACCACTATACCAATACCAATGTTCTTCCATTAGAATGCTAAACATCGCTGTGGGCCATCTACCATGTTTCTAATTAGCATTATTCTCACACCAATGTGGTTGTCAAAGACCAAATCCAGGTCCATTACTCAGTCCATTAAGGCCTTTCTGTACAGCTGGTGTTTAATCAGACTATTATATATGAGAACACTCGGCACTTTCCACAAATCATGTCGTCATTCATTATCCTCAAAACAGTGTCCAGCATGTGAACTGTACATTTCTGTTTATTAAGGGTAACTGAATGTGTACCGTATTTTCCGGAATATAAGTCGCGTTTTTTTTGTAGTTTGGCTTGCCCTGCGACTTATATTTCGAAGCGACTTATATGCCGAAATTGTGCGTACATAATCTTCGGCCGCAAGATGGCACCGTCATTCATTAGGCCTACAACTGAACGCTGCAAGCCTACTGCACCACCGAATAAATTATATTCTCGTCGTCATCGTCCTCAATGTCCTCCGGTTCAACCAAAGCTACCCCAGCCTTAGCTGCAATGTTGTGCAACATAGCTGTCACACATATCACAGCGCATGACTTGGCCGGCGAAAACTGGAGCCCTCCGCTGGACTTGTGAAGGCATCTTCCACCTCCCGATCGTGCGCTCAGGTTTAGGACCGCGGCGCATACGCGTCCGGTGGAATCCCGGTGTCACTGAATTCGGTATACTCTCAGAACTACTAGTGGGACCGACACACCTATTGCTATTGCAATTTTATTCAGTCTCTCCAGACTAAACGTTCTTGTTTAAATGTTTAAAAACAAATGCGACTTATACACCGATGCGACGTATATATGTTTTTTTTTTCCTCGTCATGGAGCATTTTTGACTGATGCGACTAATACTCGGGAGCGACGTATAGTCCGGAAAATACGGTAATTGATGGTCGTAATGACATAATCCAGATTAATATACACAAAGTCGTAAACATATCAACCTCAGGAAGTTAACCAGGAGATAAAGACTTGAGGTATGCAGCAAAAAATATATTTTTAAAATGAGCCATTTCTAAATCATTATCACAACCTTGTTTTTGTTGCCGTTATTAGCAGAATTAGGGCTAAATCAAAGTTGAAAGAATCGTACATCGTACCTTCTACTGCACCGCAGTAGATAGCATGCCAATCCATAAATCACAAAACCTTTATCTTTCTGATCAGAGGAATATGTGTCTGTGGGTCGAAGCGTTTGTGCAATTGGTCCTCATGCATATGAATGTATCCATGTGTGTCTGTGTGCCTTTGTGTGTGCACATGCGAGTCCTGAAACCTCTCAAATTGAATAACAATATCATAAAGCCCTTCTTTAGCCTGCAGGCAGACAGCAGCACTAACCACTGTAGACTCAGATTGATTTGACCAATAATTCTATCACCTGCTCATTTAGGAGAAACCAGTAACTACTGTGGAGGCTGACCCAAAGCATCTGGGTAAGGGCTGGCGGCAGTGTCCTATCGCTGACCCACCAAGAAAGTGAATCTGGAGGGGAAACGCACAAGTGTATCTGCGATTGGCTTTCATCCACACTTTAGAACCATCTTCCCCCCTGAATGAACCAAGACAGGAATGTTTGGATACTTCGCAGGAATGCAGGTTTTATTGTCTGGCGTCTCAGCTGTGAATGATGAAAGATGAATATAAACGCAATGCTATTGGAGCTTAAAGGGCGCCATAGACAGTGACTCCTATAATTATGAATGGCGCCCAAAGAGGAGACTTGTTAGTTGAAAAATACCCTGCTGACAAAGCTCAATGATTTTACGACAACAACAAGGGTGGGTTGTAAATAGACTGACTAAGATAGATCATCATGTAGACTTGACATGTTAGAATGCAACAATTCCAATTGGAAACATTTGTTGAAAACTGTCTTTACAATCAATCTCTTTAGTGCTACCCAGGTTATTGATAAAGATATACAACTTTTTAGTTAGCTTTTTGGCACATTTGTTAGATTTCATACTAAATCCCTGTAATCGGCTTACCCAAGGTCTTTCTCAATGTGTTTTTAGGATGTCACCTCTTAAACTGCATCCGACGCATGTTCAGACAGTGGCGCGATTTTCATTCCGCACCCGTCCAGACCCGCTATAAAATGATATTTACGCCCGACCCGCACCGAAAGAAAATTAGACACTAGATGGAATGCCAGGGAATTACACTATCTGGTGTTTGGCGTGGTGCTTAAGATTGCTGTGCAAAAGAGCTCATCATCCACTGTTGACGGTTTTAGTTGACTCCACCGCTCCTGAATAACATATCAAGCACCGGAGAGGTCTCACTCAAAATCACAGAACAGGCCGCGACCGACCCGCGCTGTTCAGGCCTCCGAGCCAACCCGCACCCGTTTCCAACATAGACCAATTTTTCACCCGTTTCATCCAAATTGTGCGGGCCGGATACCCGAACCCGTGCTGGACTCTGCTTCAGGTGCCATAAAGGGCTTATCACACGGGAGGCGTTTGACGCGCCTGCTAATGCAGGCACCCTTGTCAAACGGCACCACAAGCAGGCGCACTCCAGGGAAACTGTCGTTTCCGTGCTCGTCGAACGCATGCGCACACACATGGTAACCGTTGGGATGGATGAGAATCACAATAAAATGTGACACTGAATTTAAAACGGCACATTGTAATAGCTGCAGCTATTATAAATATATTTATGAGTAATACAGTGAAAAATTTTAGAAATGTGAATATTTGGTTGGCATGTTGATTTATGGTGTTTGCCCCTAACATTTCTGGTTGCGCCCCTAACATTTTCAGTTAGGGGCCACAGTGCTTCTAGTGAAAAAAGTAAGTCTGGAGCCCTGCATATTGTTTTAATGTAGCAAAGCACACTGAGTGTGATGGTAGCAGGGCTATTTATTTCCCCTTTCTTTGAATAGGACTTAAGTTTGTTTTTGACCGAAACAAAAAAAAAAAATCAGACTTCCCATCTGTCCCAACAAGCCTGTGTGGCTTGGGCTTTAGAGACGTTACAAGCATTGGTACATTAGTGAGAGTAGTCCTGTCCCTGGCCCTTTTCCTTTGGGGAGGTAGACCTATGCCTGGGGTTTCGTTCTCACTCTTCTTTAAGGTAAAGATTCTCCCGATTTTATATTGTTTGTCTATCCTATAATTATTACATGTTGTTGGTGGAGGAATCAATTTATATCTACTGTCTGCCAACACCATGCATAATTAGTTACACTGAGCCTCAGAGTCCTCCACCGAGACGGGCAGCAGATACCTGTACACAGAATCCCATCTGTTCATCGACCCATTTCTACCCCTTTCCACTCACATGTTTCATCTGCTCCAGTTTCTCCAGCTTCTATAAAAGCGGACCAGGGGGCTAACTCACAGAACGTTGTTAATCAATTATAACATGGGAACATCTTATTTCACCTTTGAAAGACATAGAAAGCCAGATGGGACAGCCTTAAAACCCCATTACTGTTCGCACCTATGTAATGAATTATTGCATGACATAAGACGGGCAACTGTGGAAAAGTAGGCAAACACTTATGCCTGCTATAGTTACTGAGGAAAATCAACCTCAGTCATTTTGAGGTGTCACTGCTTGAGTCATACGTCAGGAAAAAAGTTAGTGCAGAAAGAGTGGCGATATTTGGCAGTTGACTTGGAGCTGTTCAACTTCTTAAAATGTCAAATGTGTGATAAACTGACTACAGCCAGAAAATGGTTGCCTTAAGTGACAGTATTTATAGCAAGCAGGAACTGTTGAAACGCAGATAAAAAATAAACAAGCTAACGGAGCATCAAAAAGGCAGTTGTGGTCATCGGTAGGGGTGTAACGGTACACGTATTTGTACCGAACCGTCACGGTACAGGCACTTCGGTGCGGTTACAGAGGTGTACCGCGGTTCGTAAATGTGGCGTACATAGCGTTAATATGGTGAATGTAAAGGCTTGTTTTGCAATACGGAATTTAAAACTTGAAGTCGGAGTTCCACCCGAACCGTTTAGCCAAAGTAATGTAGCGACCCTGGGACAGTTAAATAGTTTGTGTTATGTGTTGCATTATATTTCGTTGTCCGTTATGCCAGTTGTTCTATGTGCATGTATTGTAATGTTCTTCTTGTCAATCAGCGTGGGGGCGAATCATTAGGTCAGCTGGGGGAGGGCTTTGGAAGAACAGGAGGGTGGGGGCCTGCACACGAGTGAGACCGTGTTGGGGGTTGCCGGGGTAACCGGGGTTTGTTTTGGGTCGGTTTTCTGCCGTTGGTTATGTCGTTACGGGTTTCAGTGACCTGGTTTTGGTTCATTAAAACTACCTTCAACTACTAATGAATCGACATCATTATGTCACCGGCGAGGTCACTACATTGGTGTCAGAAGTGAAACTATTATTTATTTATTTTTTCTCGGTCCTGCTGTGCTCGGCGAGTCGGCTACTCCGACTCCGTAATCCCTTCAGCAGCTCTCAGTCGGGATGTCGGATACGCAATGCAATTGGCCGCCCGATCTATCTTATACAGTGTATAAAATATAAGATCAGCAGCTCTCAGTCGGGATGTCGGATACGCAATGCAATTGGCCGCCCGATCTATCTTATACAGTGTATAAAATATAAGATCAGCAGCTCTCAGTCGGGATGTCGGATACGCAATGCAATTGGCCGCCCGATCTATCTTATACAGTGTATAAAATATAAGATCAGCAGCTCTCAGTCGGGATGTCGGATACGCAATGCAATTGGCCGCCCGATCTATCTTGTACAGTGTATTTACAAACCGAACAATTAGAAACCATTTAAGCAGTGTTGTAAATACACTTCCAAAGCTTTTCAAATCTTATTTGGTGTTTTATTGGTCCTGGTGCAAAGTAAACAATGTACAAAGTAATTAAGGTACAAAGTCAAACCGAAGAAGTGATTCAGGAAATGATTTGTTAGAGGACCAATCACAGCCCTTGCCGTCTCCGTTGCGTCGACCAATAGGTCCATGGTTTCGACGCATAGTTAAAAATATTGGATGTGCACGTAAGCTACGGAGAGGGTCTCCGACAGGCTGTCCGGCTATGGATAGGGCTCCCTGTGTCTACTTACAGCACTTTAACATGCACACGCATTTGAAAAGGCGCCATCCAGGTGTTACTATCACCGTTGCTGTGAAAAAAAAAAGCGAGCTGTACAAACCCAGCTCACTGGGAATTCAGAAACGGAAATGCCATAAAAGTTTATTGGTGTTTTCAGTGCTGCTTTTTTTTTTTTTTTTTAATTCCCCTTAACTATTAACCGTACCGTATCGTACCGTACCGTGACTTAAAAACCGAGGTACGTACCGAACCGTGACTTTTGTGTACCGTTACACCCCTAGTCATCGGAGAGGTATATTACAAATAAATTCGATTTTCAGCATCACAGCTTGAGTTTTTCCCCAAAGCTATGTCCTAACTTGCTTAATCTCCACACAAGTATACTGTGGTTACAGTGTAAGCAATAAAGCATGTGCATTAGCTATTTACTACACTTATTTTCAGTGTCCCTAACCCTCAACCAATTACTACAATTCAATTCTTTTTTTTCTTTTTTTCTTTTTTGCATTTTAATGCTTCATTATAGAGTGAGATAGAGGGGAGGACATGCAGCAAATGACCACGGGCATGACTCCAACCCGGGTCGATGCGTTTAAGGACTGAGCCTATATGGTACGCGCTCTACCCGGTGAGCCACCGAGGCGCCCTTACTTATTCAATTCTAAACATATATTAATACCATAATAATATTAATACTAATTAACTCAATTTATACTCCCAATACCAATACCACTATTGCTCTATTTGGTTTTGTATGCCTTGATACAAAATGGGTAGTAAATAATTAAAGCTGAATAATCACTTCTTGCAATGATCTAATCCTCCCAACAAATCCTGTATTAACTATCTACTTTCATTTATATTTTTTGACGTGACCCGTATATAAATTCAGGCATCAAGCAGAAGGCAAGTCTTGAAAGAACAAACACAGTTATTAACAAATATGTAAACAAAAGCGTAAATGGTAAGAAAAATCTAATCTTCAAATAAGACACCTTTGTTGCAGTGTGAGTGAAACAGAGAGAGGCAGTAATAAAGAGAGAGGGACACAGAGTAGGGTAGAGAGAGTGTGGTAGAGATAGACTGAGATTTGATAAACTCAAACCCTAGTAGTAGTAGTAGTACTACTAGTAGGTAAAATATGTGGCTGCTGTGAGAATAAAGGAATTGTTGAAGAGCCAGTACCCTACTGTTTCAGCTGAAATTCGAACACTATGAGATTAAAAATAAATCGTTTTGATCTGACAGTTCTAGGAAGGAGAAGGGGCGTGTTATCCCCATGGTTACAACCCCCAGCAACCTTGTGATACTTTTATAGCACCGTCATTGTGTATGAGTGTTATAGTGAGCGATGTCTTATTTGAAATGTGCAACACATCATGGCTTTAAACTTGTGGAAGCTTAGCCCTCACTCGGCTGTAGACATTAAATAACTGGCTAACTTTACATGCTTCAGAGAGTGTTGAAGATGGCAGATCAGATGTCCCTTCTCCAACAGCTGGGGGGTTCTGCAGATATTTCCATTTGGACAGTTATAGAGTAGAAAAAGTGAGCCTAATACAAGCAAAGTAATGAAGCTTCCCTTCATTATGGGCTTTGCTTTCCTGCTCCTCTATTCTCAGTTTTCCAAATTGCGCACCTGAAGGCATGGACCTTTTCATCGTGGAACACTTTTTGCACTTTATGATCAGTCGGTCAGCAATTGCTTGTGTTTCTTATGGCTATGACTTGTCGTGATGCGCGTCGAAAGGTAACCCATCCCCCCACTTTCAGTGCCCACTGCCCATAGTACAAGTCCCCACGGCCAGGGCTGATGAAAAATTGTATCAGTCAGTTTATCACCAGGGCACCGTTTACAGTCAGGACAGGAAGACACCAGCGGGCAGGAGTTAAAGAGGTATAGCAGGTATGGAGGACCGGGGTAGAATCAACACTAACGCTCAGGATGATCACCGTCCCTACGGCTCAAGAGGCTGGGTATTCTCTCTACCTCATAGCACACATATATGCTTTAAACCTACACAATGCTATATTAAACTACTAACTGCTTTGTGATACATATGTCTTCTTTAAATACAGATATATTAATAAGTAGTTAGTAGTTAAATACAGTCCTAACTACTACTGTCTAAGTAGTAAGTAATTTAATATATAAATGTGAACACAGCCTTTATATGGATGTCCTCTTGGGGTCCTGAACAAGTGATCTTTAATGTCAATGGCAGCTAGAGGATAAAGCACCAGGAAGCTACGGCTGATAGGAGATAAAGAGGGATGAAAGCAAACAGTGGCCGTCATATTCCATCTGAAGTTCTTTGACAGGCATATGACATTGAAACATGCAGTGGCTTTTTGACAACCTCTGCATCAACAAACTAGCCTGTGCAGACCAAACTTCTCGCTCTAATGATTGAGTTTGTTTCCGAGTTGAATGGCTTTTTTTTTTAACACAAAGTGGCACAATGGAGCTGTGTGACTAACTCATACACAACCATACACTGGTGCTGCTTGATCGCAAGATTAATTGCTCATGTATTCAGGCCAGGAGTGCAGTGTTTTACACCTGCAGCATAACAGGCTGATTACACAGGAGGATGAAAACGTCATACAACATGAGCATGTCAAGGAGGTCCCTATTTTTAAACCAAATGCAAAAGCAATAA
This sequence comes from Gadus chalcogrammus, assembly GCF_026213295.1. NCBI lineage: Eukaryota > Metazoa > Chordata > Actinopteri > Gadiformes > Gadidae > Gadus > Gadus chalcogrammus. Next base: position 12,204,326 of record NC_079417.1, read on the forward strand.
GGATTAATTAAGCAGCTTAAGTCAACAGACATAAACACAGGTTGCTCTGCCTCTTGGGCAGCTATGGCACATTATCCGCAGACAACGCACAAAGCTTCCCTCTTCATTGCAAATTCAATGCACTCAAAAGTCAAGTCAAGAGCCGCATATGTGATAGCATAACCTCCACCTGTATTGAAAATTCCAATGAGTTCTTGCTTTCAGTGAAGGTACCTACGTCATCCAATGTACTGCAGTTTGTTGTATGAGGCAACCAGTTTGTTTGATGTTGAAACAAGACCAACAGCCTTGCTTTCCAACCAAGAGCAGTGATTGGACCTGAACCAAGAGCAGTGATTTATTTAAATAAAGCCTTACAGAGCATGTCGGCATTTTCTACAGAGCCAATGTTTATGGAAAGCACATGAAATACATGCATGTGTCGCCACCGCTTGGTGGGAGACAATGAAACCGAATTCAGGATGAATGGACATTTATAGGCAGCCTTGATGTGGCTGCCCAGGAGAGTAGTGTGTGCTAGATACTGCAGAGACTTAAACCAATTACACTCTCTGGAGATAAGATACTAAGAGAAGCCAGGCAGGTTTATAAATAGTTTGGGTCTGAAATCGAACCCGCAAGGATTTTAAGTAAAACAATCCGGACGAGGAGCAACACAAAATGGTTGCAGATTACATATTATAAAACAGTTTAATGAACATATAGATCTTTCTAAACACTGTTTATACATGCAACCAGCATCATCATGATTTTTAATAGACTTACCAAATTTAGCCTTGATTAGATGAATTGTGAATCATCATTATGTCCATGCAAGGAAATTATTATTGCAAATGCATTGAAAGATTTTCAATGGATAAAATGAATAATCCAACCATGGTGGCAACAATTTGCTAGGTTGTAGCACCAGCGCCTCAAGTGGAAGAGATGTTTGTGTTACGCCAAGTCAATGTTTCCATCACATTAAGTCCATATTGACTACCTGAAGTAGGGAGAGTTGAAACACACGTACTGAAACAAGGTGAATCATTTCTTGCCTAGTCCGTACATATCCACTATATATTGATTCATGTCAGGAACATCCCCTGTGAGGAGGCTTCGTATTTCTTTAAGATTAGATGAGGGTTGCTGCTGTCTGATGGTATAAAAAAGGAAAGTACATCGAAGGTGACACTAAACATTCATGAAGACCTGCCTTAATTAACTCAGCGGTTATTTGGACTTCAACAATACAATACCTCTGACATTAAATGTATTTATTATTCTATCTTTCTTTCCCAAAATTGGTTGCTCCCATTACTCTACAGTCGTGAAGCCAAACCCATGGTAAACTGATAAAGAGGCTGTTCATGAACTGCTCCTTTCCTGCTTTTGTTTCTTTTGGTTTCAGAAGGCAATCTGTTTGTCCTCCTCTGTGCACAATCGGGATGCATTCCACTCCCTTGAAGGCTAGAGTGACATTTGGGTGAAATAAAGGGTAGAAATAACATCAAGCTTCGGGACACTTGAATGGCTGAAGGCGACCTGCACACAGAGGGACACATGGACACCACCAACACGTGGCAGGCAGCCACAGCTGAATCTCGTTTACCAAAAAAAAAACATAAAATCCCATACCATTGTAGAACATAGCAGAAGGCGGCAAGCCCTGCTGGCTTATCAATTTCTCACTCCTCACTTAATATTTAATCTGCTTGGTCTTCTCTCAACACACTCCCTTGGAAACCTCAACTCACTGCCGATATACTTTCTTGGTCTAACTAACAATTAATCCCAGATAAAAGTAATGATAACCAACAATATTAATATTTGTAACAAAAAGGTAGCAGCCTGACTTATTTCCCTATAGCCTCATCTCTGTCAAACCCTATCACTCAAGCCTCACAAATACAGACAGGCCACCTGTGGCTCAGCTGGCACAGGAAATATATATGCTGCCCTTCACTCTCAACCCTTCCTTCAAGAACCGTCGCCTTTAACTGTTTTTGCGCTCAATAATTTATGTCAAGCGTCATTAATATTCAGCAGACTTCCAGCTGACCCTGCCCTGAATAGAGACTTCTCGACAGCAATGGTACTGGTGTCCTCTGCCTTGTTCTAAACTAAAGTAAAGAAATTAAGTTTGGGGAAAAGTGATCTTTCTTTCTATAAATCCATAAATGTGGACCTTCATCCCTGACTTGAAACATGGTTGTCAAAGACTTACGCATATGCTAATAACGTCAAATCCCAACACAATGTATTGCATTGGCAGCAATTAACCCATGAGCCGTGAGGGGGAGAATCCTGGAGACTCCTCCCAATCCGGATTTCAGCCAAGCTCAAATAAAAAACGTTCCAGAATTTGCCATTTGCAGGAAATCAATGATTACTTTTTTTCATTTTAATGTACCGGTACCTACAATTGTTCAAATTATTTTTAATAGCTCTGCAAACATATGATTTATTTTTAAGTTTACTCGAACAGTGTAAAATGAAGACTTCTAATGGGAGAATCCCGGCTGTCATTTAAAGGGATTCCATACAGTTGCTGTTCTTCGCTGGTTGAGGAGAAGCTACCGGAGCTCAGCCCGGGCTGGTGCCAGCAGTACCCCTTGGCTATGACAGCTTGCTGGCTTACTTGGACCATTTACACATCCTCCATGGTTGTTGGCAACGCCAGGCGGCCCTTTGGGCTTTATCAGCCCCGAACACACACTGGGAATAACCAATCTATCAAAACCATTTACACACATAGACTTTCAAATCAATCCACACAACTGTATTGTCTCACACTGAGACATACACACACCCTCGTGAAAGAAGGATTGGAATTGTCGCAAAAGCTAAAGCCCAAAGCACACAGCTGTGTCAGGATGAAACGCAAAATAATGTTATTTTTCCTAATATCCGTGTCCGAAATAGAGTCCTTAGTGTGCTTTTCTCCATTAAGAACGGTACGATTCTATTTGGCTTTTGCGTGGCCCTAGAAACATGATCTGTGTGGGTGGGGCTTAAGGCAGAAATGAGGGGGAAAGAATGGCCACAGATTTGAGAGACAGACACACACACTGATTAAAGCACACACAAACAATAGCCGTCAATAGATTTGAGAGAACCCCCCCCCCCCACACACACACACACACACACTTGCCATCAATAGATAAACTGATAGAAAGCAGTGTTTCCCCTACGATTTTCCAGCAGTGGTACTGAGGGGTTATATTGTACAGTGGTGCACAATGTTTTTCTGCACAGTACTGATGTGTTTGCAAAGTGCAGATCTGCACGGGCGGCGGGAGGTTGTGTTCACTGATTATAGAAAGGCTCAGGTGCACACAAATGCTCTCATAGAATGGTAAGAAAATAAAGCATTGAAAATATTCCATGGAGCACAATTTTCACATACACTCTCTGGCAAATAGTCACAGCACTAAACAACAATGAAACAGTGAGTGTTATTAGTCACACATTTAAGGCTAGTGGGAGGGAGTCACCGGAGCCCAGGGCCTTCTCTGGGCATCTCTGCACCTGGTGCCTCTCCAGTATGTCTTACATCTACCCCCGTCACTCGGTCACCCCTGTAACCACAAATGGAATTCCCATGCCTTTGTTTGTACTAAGATTGACTCAAGTTCATTGCTTTATCTTAGTCCATTGAATGCATTAGAGGGCAAATGTTTGCAATTTCCTGGGATGAAAATAACCAGCTTTTAGTGCTCTGGAAGCTAATGTGATTACAGAGAGGAACTCAAAAACACAACCCCTGATAAACTTGGTTGGAAACAGCATCAGGGCTTCAATTCCATTTGTTCACCGCCTGTCTTCCTTTACTGATTAAAGAAAAACGAAATTATTTTGCGCACTGTGTTATGCAATACTGTAGCATTGAGTGTTTCACCCTTAGAGGATACAACTCCAATTGTTTACGTTTAGGTTTGACTGAATGTGGGCAGAGGGCTCTTCAGCATGTCCAATTTCACATGTGAGTGAGAACAATGCGTTTTTCTGGCACATCTGATGTTATGTCTCTTCAATACAACTCGTGATTTGAAAACCTGTATCCTGCTGCTTGTTGAGTGGACACTTTACTGTGGGCCTGGGAACTAAAGCTGAAGATTTTAATTAATTTAATTCCCATGATTTTCTATTACTTCTGAGTGAAGTGTTCAGTTCAGTTTATGTGTGTGCATGTGTCTGCCTGAGTATGTGCGCTTGCATGCGCGTGCATGCGTGAGTGTGTTTAGCATTTGCAATTATTAGTTATGCTAATTTACTTTGATCAGTTTCTGTACACCATGCTGCTTTGGAAAGTTTCATTATTAATAGTATATTAGGAGGTATCTTTTTACAGGTCAGACAGATGTCTACAAGCACTAGTGTAGTACAAGTGGTTTAGCAGTTAGATTATACAGTCTGCTCTTTCACCTGCTTCTGTAGTCCTGCACCTTACTATAAACTATGTTGGGCTATAAAGTGATACAATTATCCACCTGATTGATTCAATAAAGTATGGTGACATCTCCCGATTAATTACAGAATTGATTCACCACCTCCATTACCGGCAACAACAAAAAAAAAAATCGCAGAAGTACATTCATCAAGGACAGCGCCTGTTTCATCACGAGATTGTTGTGAGGTGGAGAGCAACCAACTGGGAAATACCCTGATATACTGTACATTAAGGGATGGGCAAAACGATTATTTTCCACAAATCAGTTCTTTCAGTTCCGTTCACTATCAAGATTCGTTCGTTTGTTTCGTTGGTTAAGTCAGATGGTCTGTTACGTCATTTGCCAGGGAATAGGAAATTATGGAATAAATGTTAATCAACATCCATGTAGCCTACTACTTTCTAATGTTCTGACGAAATTACCCATGTTAAGTGTAAATATTAAGCATAGATATAAAGCACTTTTATTTTTTTATTCTTTTCATAAATATCCTTAATACATCATGGGGTGCAGTAAGAATTAAATGGCGTCTTCCAAGTAGCACTAATAAGCAGCGAAGCACGTTAGCAAGTAGACCAAACAAGACTCATAATGGTAGGTAAAACAATACTGCATTAAATCATGCAATTGTGATGTAGAATAGAATAAAAAGAAAACATAAAGTGCTTGCATGATGTTGAAGCCTACAGCAATCGTTAGTTAACTTGTGTTAACTGGTGGTTCCTTATCATTTGTTTACCCATGGGCCATGGCAACGCGATTGCTACCTGCTCTCATTGGCTGAATCAATGAGAACGTTTTAGACTCAACATAATAAGGTCACGGGGAGACGAAGCTCTGTTCGCTTGTATATTTATTTACTTGACCATATTTTTGTTATATGCAAAAAAAAAGAAGAAGAGAATCAGTTCTCTTGTTTTGGGAATCAGTTCTCGTTGTCACCTTCGGGATTCGTTCGTTCTGAGTGACCGAATCGTTCGCGACCGGACCCATCCTCACTACTGTACATTGTAACATTTTTCAAAACCTACCACCCTTTCATACAGTTTACAGTCTACCTGTTATGATAGTATGTGATGAATTGTGTTCTCTACACAAATAGTTCAGAATGAGACTCAGGGCTGAGATTAAACTGGTGTGTGTTATCACTCCTTTTCCTTTTCCTCAGAGCTCTGTATGGATGGGATAAAACTATTATTTAACTGCCTGGATAATGCAGAAATTAGGTACGTAAAGGAGAGTTGCGTTGAAGTTAAGAGATGCATTTACTAAGACTGCTACTATCTTTAGATTCAACCATCATTTCATATGACATATTACTGTTTTCCACTTCAAAAGGTAAAAGTCAACTTGTAACTGCTTCAATGTCTACCCTCGATGGCAGATTTGTACTTGCCTTGCCTATTACCTAGCTACCTATTAACTTGTCACACTCAGTCAGGTGTTTTCAGATGCTTACAACTGAAAGATAAAAGCCATTTGAATCAAATGGTATACCGATAAAGGGATTGATATGTACATCACAAGAAACAAATATTGAAAACTGGATATCTGAAACCCTGTTGACCTCAACATATTTGCGCCAGTGTCATTCATAGTGGCTGGTATAATGCTACTGGCTTATACCAGCCTCATCGCCATTGGTCCAAATGGTGCAGTTTTTCCCCTTCCATACATCATCATCATTATGACTAAAGGAAGAGCTGCGGTCTGTAAGCCCATAACGCTCGGGCGTCCACGCACACGATGTGGCCGGTGATAAAAAAGTTATCAATCTCGAGCTCACTGAAAGCCCTCTGCAGATGATGGGTATATAACTACCTCTATTAAACTCCAAGTGACCATCGTCCTTCTTCTGCCACGATTCTTGAGAGGGAATCAGATAAGTCATACCGCGCCAAAGAGAGTTGGACAGTACAAGCTTCATGCACCAAACTTTCTGAGCGGGTACGCTTTCACAACTTGTGAGAGTGACATGGAGAATGGAACTGTACAATAGCAGCGCTTCTTGGAAAACATAATTTCACAGAACTCAAAGAATTATTATATATATTCAACAATTATCTTTAGCAGGTTTGATTATAGTTTGTTAACATAGTTGCTACGTTCAGCTGGATACATAGAGGCCAATTCACCGTGCAGACGAGAATGTATTGATGCTTAATGAGGGTGAAATACACTTTAAAGGGTTAATAGATATTAACTATCTAATATCTGCTTTCCTAGGCCCATGGTTTATTTTCAACCAGATCCGTAGGAGGGCAAACAGAATATTAGCAATTGGAACAGGATCAGTTTCTCTCCAGTTGCTTCATTAGGGAAACTGATGTCAAAAAAACAATACCATTATGCCAAGATACTAGGGGGTGAAACGGATCAGTGTGTCCACGGTTCGGTTCAGATAACCGTTTTGGGCCTCGGTTTCGGATACGGTTCGGATTAGGATCATGTCCGTGGTAGTAAAAAGGCAGACTTTTTTTGACGGAGGGTTTGGGGGAGAAACACAAAAATGAATGAGACCCACAGGCTATTTGCAATGTGTTAATTGGACTGCAATCAGACAACTTGCAAGGCTTTTTTGTGCAATAAATGTTCCCCTAAATGCATTTGAAAACATGGTGCACTGAGTTGTACAATGTAAGGGATAACGGCCGACGAGGCTTAGAACTCTGGCGACGAGCGCAGCATGAAGCCAGAGTTGCCTCTACCTGTCCATTATTTCCATCGAACCGGTCGACCTCGAAGGCCGTTTTCCCGCTATCACCCGTTTGTATGTTATCTCCCGTATATTTAGAATATAATTGTATCAATTACTTTCTTTAAATTTAGGAATCGTGCGCTTCAACTTCAGAAAACAACCTATTACAGCTACCTCATTGGCTCGGGCAGCACTGGAGAAGGAATGCATTCCGCTGGGTCCTAAACACCCTTTTGTATCGGACGTAGGCTACAGTAGGGCAAAATACGCTACATAAGGCAATGCCTTCATGAAACCGAAATCCGCGGATCACCAGAATGCTCCGAACTGTGGTAAACGAACCGAAACGGATTCGGATACAATTCGAATCCGCTGCAGGCCTACAAGATACTAACCAAAAGTCCTGTCGAACAGTTTATTTCAGATTGCATTTAGATGATCACTTATCGGTCTTTCATTTCACCTTTGCCACATATTTTCTGTGTTTCAGTTAAATTTCCTTCAACTGAGCCAGAAATAGATGTAGTCACAGTAGGCTGTTTTGATTGTTTGTTTGTTTTGTTTTGTCTTGTTTTTGTTTTATTTATTTTTTATTTTTTATTTTCCACAATGTCTTGTTTTTTAAACAATTTATGATGACTATATGCTCTGTAAGGTGACCTTGGGTGTCTTGAAAGGCGCCTCTAAATTAAATGTATTATTATACGATGGAGTTACGCATCTACTGCACATCCGGCAAATATCGTCACTATAATATCTAAAATAGTAATCAGGAGAATGACAATACTCTAAGAGCCACTTCATAGTCTGTTTTAAATAATATAATGTAGCTAGCTCTACCTCCCCTCCTCCTCCCCCCCCTTTTCTCTGGCTACACTTTGCTGCAATATACTTAACCACATGAAGTACTTTACTTTAATGATGGTCAGTGGATTAGAGCATTTAGTGAAATTATTTCATTATGCCAATGCAGTGCAAAAGGTCAAATGATTGTCTTGAGATTTCATCTTTTGGATCCAGCAGCGCAAGGCTGCATTTCTTAAAGTAAAATGACGAGCCAAATTATGTTGAATTTTACAGTGATGAATAAGATGACATTAACAGAGCTGAGGACAATTACACTATTGAATGAGGAAAAACACTTTCATATATCTGGATTAGATGGGTAAAACACAATAACTAAAAGGAAACTTGATGAGAAACATAATCTATTTAGTATAGCTCAAGGTATCCCATAAGATATCTTACTACTATATAATAGCAGGCCTGTCGGAATAGTTACTCGGAAAGTTGGTCAATGCGCATGTGCCAAGCAGCCTGCAGCTCACACACACAGCACGCGCAAATGCACACATACAGCGCACGCACGCACATCGCACACACACACACACCGCACACAAACACACACGCTCACACACACCGCAAACACAAGAGATACATCGAGATAACAGCCCCGTCGTCGACACACTCTCCCAGCTGAGACGTTATGTCTATAGACTGCAGAAATTGCGACAAAAGAAGTGAAGAGGCAATTTCTCAATTCGACAACACAACGGCCTAAGGTTCATTTCATCATATAAAAACCGCTCAAACATCACGCCGACCAGCATTTCAACAAAAAAGATGCGCAATCTCTTAAAGAGACAGCGTCCCTATTACACAACGAGAACATGTGAATAACACAGTATGGGGAATTATGTTTACAGAGTCCACCACAAGACTACACTTTGTTGCTAAAAGGTAATATTACTCTTCTCCTTGAGCATCCCGAAATGTCTACACACTTTGTTGCTCAAAATTGTACATTACTCTTCTCATTATTGATATCCCCCCTGCCGACTGTTTTAGATGTTTTATTTAATGTGTGTAGACTTTGTGTGAATGTAGGCTACTGCACACAAATGAACCAAATTTTCAGTTTCATAAGAAGCTGTTTAATATTATTTTCAACTAACATATAGTAGTTGCCATGTCTCGTGCCAGTCTCGTGTTGATGACGCTTCAGTCTGCAATTGCATGTCATTGAGTCGCCACCTAAATGATAATCAGCCTGTTGCCTTTTGTTCGCTGAATGGTTGAAAAATATTTAAATGTTGGCACTGCTTTTCAGAGTCATTCGTTGTGAAAGCTAAACGATAGGTCTCAACATAACCCTAAAAGTACACATCATACAATAAATTACAATACATGAGTTCACAGCTGCACGTGTATATAGAACGTTTTTTTTGTTATTATTATTGACAATTAGCTGAAGATTATTTCTCAGTTATAATCTTTCACCGATCGATGCTTTGGATGTTGTGAATGCAACGGAATATATGATGCATCGTTGCAGCAACATTGAAGAGGATCGCGATGAGTTCTGCCCCTTCTGCCTCCGTGCTGTCTGCGGTCAAACCAAGACAAGCTACAGTGACAGCGGCCGCACTTATCCCGCCTCTTGCAAAATTAGACCCTACGTCATTTACCGCACCTTGCAAGCCGACCCCCCTTAACCCCCCGTTGATTCTACCGAGGTCTGAACGTCATCGATGTCCGAATATACATGTAAAGCATCAAGGGTGAATCACCCTCAGGGTTGAATCTCCTGATATACAAATGTGGCAAAAATATCCTTAAATGCTTGCATCATAACGTAAAGAGAAAATTATTATGCTTGGTTCATTGAGTAATAGGTGAACCAAAATGTTATCTTTGTAACATTATAGGCAAATGTTATATTATGCGCTCAGAAATTTGTTTTTATCGACTGGGGTTTCCACATTATAGCTATGGGTTTAAATACAACCAGAGGTTGAGCACGTGTAATACTCGCACAGAAACTCTATTGATGTCAAGGATCTTCCTTTTAAACCCAGCTCGAGCATTCGATTTATTTGAATGAAGAATAACTCTTTAATTCAGCCTTAAAACGTATACATATTTCCTGCCCTAGGATGAATTGAATGTGTGTAATGTAAAAAACGATTCACTGATTAATGCAAATTAAGGATTCCAATACTTTAGTAGATGAGCTAGCACAATTTTTTTTCAAATGTTGAAACCACCACTGAAGTGAGGAATTATAACAATTCTTTCATGCATAAAAAATGCAGCCCTTTCAGATATGCTTGCCTTGACAAATGCCACCACACACTTGCTAATATACACCATTACAAAGTTAAAAGCGCTAAATCTTTACATCTTTAACAGGAAGCTATGACTTATTTAGAATCCAAGCACAATGTAGGACTGTTAATCTTATTTCCAGTGCACAGAGCACAAATTAATGTAACCAGGGCATCTTAAAAAGTCTTGCCTGGAGCATTCAGCTTTCTCTTGGCTGGCTATTTATATAGCTGATGTGACCACTTAAAGACCGGCCATTGGTCGCTTCAAGTGCCACATCTGCAATTCCAATAGAAGCTTCTGTTTGAGGTCTGGCCAGGCAGAAAAGTGGAGAGAAATTGGGGGAAAAGGTTAAAGATGAGAGAGAGCCCTGTTACTGCCAGATAGCACAGATGGAAAACAAGCAATTAGAGCCGTGTGGAGGACGGGCACGAGTTCTCCACTTAGACAGAAGCTCTTTCTCTCACCAAGAGTGTTTGTGTCTTCTCTGTGTGTTGTGGAAACACTGCCACCCTGCCCCAGAGTCACAGCAGAGTAAACTTTATCCAACCGACAACAGGGAAAAGTCACAAGTATCAAACAGACTGTCAAGCGCTGGAAAGGGAACAGGGGAGGGAACATCCACCATGCAATTGGTTAACACAATGCAGGGGATTGTGTGGTTTCAAGTTACCTATTTTCAAGCCTTACCCTGTCTTACATTTTAAATTATAGGTTGTTGAAGCTTATGTACAAACATCCATAGTTTGGTGATTTTCACACTGCTCCAATGACTAATCGGTAGTGTGACAACATTATTGTAGAAATAGCTAGCTCTACCTCTCAAGCAACAATTGAGTGTTTCTTTTCTTGATATCTTTGTTTTGAAGAGGTTGGTTCTATCGAGGAGATGCACTCTGGTTAATTTAGCTCTGTTGTGCTCTTCAAGGGGATGACAATACCATGGCATATTCTCAGTCAGAACACAGATAAGTGTCTGCCTAATTATAAATTTAAATTGGAGATAACACAAATAGTACATAACATGCTTTTGAATAAGTAGAAGATCTTTTAACCTGCAACATTTAACACGTCATGGGCATTTTCTTGATATGCTTTCCCTTGCACAGACCAAAGTTATAGCAGAAAAACAAAAGCAATGATGCCAACGTCCCTGTTTGACTGTTTGAAAGGGAGGGTTCAGAAGATATATAACAAAGCTGCATTTAAATAGGGTTGGTTTTTGGACAGGGAAAGAGGGTGAAATCTCTAAAGGAGTCAGGATTTGTGGAGAGCTGGATTTGGGATAGTTTCATTGGCCTGAGGGATCTCTGACCTGAGAAAAACCAACAATAATGTATAAAACCGAGGATCACAATGTGAGCACCTTTTCCCCTGACAATCACATTTATGCAAAACTCGAACGATCTTTTAATTTGTCGTAGATTTAACATTGATCCCCTTATGCTACATATCTCTGTACACAGTATTTTTTATCTCGTATTTTCTAGAAATAGTAATTGACCTGTTTAAAGAGATATAGCTGTCCAGCATGTAGAGGTGCGGTTATTATATGAGATTGTATCAATTATTTTTTCCGTGCTCTGCAACCAGAAGAGGCTATAGTATGCTGTACTTGTCTGATGTAAAGTGCACTACTTATCGAGATATATGGAGAACATAAACAAGCCAGATCAAGTGTGGCTCTTGGCTATAGGATGGATCTGCTTACATAAACTCCAGAAGTATCCCTTTGGAGTGTATGAGTGTCTGGACAGAGGAGGGAGAATATTTGGAAAACAAAGTTCCTCCTTCCCGTGCAAATGGGGAACAGGGCTTTAGGGCACCGCATCCGTGTATGGATCAAAAACATGAATCACTCCATCATTCAATATCGCCCACGGCTGTTTGGGGGCTGAACACAGGAGGTCTCCTGCTGTGAGTGGGTATAATGATACAGGCATGGGGTCTTTATCTGCCCAAAGTGGGTGTAGCGAGGGATGTTGTGAAGCAGGCAAGGTCTCCCTTTGTTTCTGAAATCAATAGCCCTGGTCCATTCCTACCCTGAGGGGTCACTTGCCAAAGCTAAAGAGATCTTTTAACTTTCTAAGACACCAGTGAGAGCAGACCCCCAACGATGGAACATGTATTCAAGCTCCACCAAAATAATCTAATTTCATCTTTGAAAAAGTTCAGCTAAGCCTGTAACCATCACTGTCTTTCAACAAAGCGTTCGATTTTCATTTTTAACAGAGGGGTCTTTTGCAGAATACAGAAATACAGGGTCTTTCTCAGGTTGAGGATTTACAGTCTTCAACAACTCCGAGTCCTATAGTCTTCCTTTTGTAGCCCTTGCGATGTTGGAAAGATGGATGAAAGTCTTTAACATTTGAAAGGAGAGAAAAGGGGGAGGAGAAGGCTCAGCAAGGCAGTTGCAACACACCAAAGGCAACATTAAACAGACAGCGGAAGAAATAGAGAAACCCTCAGGGAAAATGTAGGAGCGGGATATAAACATAAATGTGACAGCTGTGGGGCGGGAGGGTGGGCAAAGAGGAAGAAGAAGCAAACGAGCGGTATCCTGTACAAAGAGACTAATCTAGCTGAAGATCTGAGCTCAGTTTACTGAAATCCACACAAGGAGGGGAAAAACTAAACAGGAAATAAAGCGAAAAGGGGAAGGCGGGAAAAACACAGTTAGAAGGCCGCGGTAAAACCAAATGCATGACAGCTGGAGACGAGGAAAGTCATAGAAACCCACTGAGAGTATATAAAATGATGACATGGAAATGAGAATATGATGGGATGGATAAGATAGGAGCAACACATGAGATAACGGTGAGGTGATGTTAGAGGGAGGGACAAGACAGCAGAAATGTAACGACAGCATGGAGAAGGATGAGCAGGAAAACACTTGCATGTGCATGAAAGGACGGCAACAGTTGGCGAGAGAGAGAGAGATCTCTCTTTCAATTTACCAAATATCACAAAAAGGACAGTGTCCAGGAGCCACAAATTAATAGGGTAAATTTAAAAGGAAGGATAGTTTTAGCTCAAAAATGGCTTTTCCACAAAAATCTAGATTTTTGGAATTCATTGTCAAGTACCCTTTCAAAAAGAGAGTGTGCTTGTAAATTGACCTAGAACCAGTAAACAATGAAAAGAGGATCCTGCCACCGACAAATCTCTTTTGTAATAAAGATTTGTGCTTGCACTGTAGAGTTTGACACGAACTTACAAGCCAAAGAAGCCAGGTCAAAGATCCCTCAGACGATGGAAAATGTACGCCCACCTCCAGCTTAACACATTTCGGTCTTTGGTCTCATGGGTGCAGAAAAACAATGCTTTAAATCAGTATTAAATCTGACCAAAGGCTACATTTGTACAAGAATGGGGTCAAAGAGCGGCCGCTTTCACTTTATACTCTTTGCCAAATGGCAGAACATTGTAGGAGTGATCTTTAAAAATACAAGGCAGAGTATTACACTCCCTTGAAAGGGCTGATGTTAAGGTCAAGTGTGCTGATCATAGAATCAGCCTGGTTTGATCCCCGATCATGAGGCGATGCTCTTCCCAATGGCCGGTGCTTGAATCATTGACATTCCTCAAAACTTGGACAAAAAAGGAATGTATGATAAAAAAAAAGACTATTTTAAGAGTTGAACTGGAAGAGGAAGAAAAAAAAGTCTTCTAAAACGACCGTGACATTTCAAAAGGCCAGACTACCTGAGAGGCATCAACTCTTCCGCCATTAAGGCAGCACAACACCTTCTCGAGAGGCACCTACCCGTCCGCTATGAAAGCGGCGCAATGCCTACTTAAGGCTTTAGGTATTTTTTATAAAACATCAAGAGCTTTAAGTAAGCATTTAAACATATAGTACCATTAAACACATGTGAAAGTATATGTAGTTTGAGAGAGTTCGGTGGTGTTGAATAATAGAGGGATAATAAATAATTACAATAATACCAATGATAATATCATGTCAGGTATATTTCAAAATGGCAGTTGCAAATTGCTTCATGTGGATTAAAAGAAGGAAGGCCTTACAGTGCTTAAGGTGTGATAAAATAACTTGAATCCGGAATGTTTTTGGAAACGCATCAGAAGCCATGAATATTGGGTTGTGTGGGATACTTGCCAAAGATTAGTTAGTATTCTGGCTGCAGCTGTTTGCACTTACTAGAGGCATTGTAGTTGTAAGAGCCAATATGCCAATAATTGATTTATAACAAATATTTAGTTTAAAATGATAAAAAAAATGCTAATAGTAATTTTATGTTAATTCATAATGTGTAAAACTGTTAAAATGCATAATTTGTGAGGTATAAATGGTAAATATGTTATTCTCTATGTTTTGGGATTTTTACGTAATGACGTCAGTGTATAGTTATAACGGTAACGGCGGTAACGTAATTCAGTTTGGAGTTTGACATTGATGGAAGCTACAGTTTTTTGACCGCGCGTAAGACCGTAGTTTATATCGTTGAAGACGTGCATTTTGTTTGAAGACTTTCAAGTAAACATTTAAAAACAAAGGAACATTGTCTTGTCTTTTCGCCCACGTTGCAAACGCTGTTAGCTGACTCCAACAAGTGGTACAGAGGACGAGTAGGAGTGAGACGGAGTGCCACTATAGTAGTGATGAATCATTGAGACAGGTAATTACAGAATAATTACAATAATCTAGCCTGGATGAAGTCATGCATGAATGCTTCATGTTAGAATCCACAGGAGGAATGTGAGGATGATTTGGTGAGCAAATTATAATACGTCACTTTTTTCTGTATTTTATTAAGAGATTTTACCCTAACTTGCTGTCACTAATTGTATCAAAAACAATAGAGATGCCTAATTGATATAATTAAAAAGGCGGCAATAGCAATAGTGTAGACCAGTCACGACACAGGGCAGAGGGTGACAGAGCACGAGGGATCAACATGAATTGTGGCCACTCTTAAATGTATGAGGCAGCAATTAGATACATTTGACTTGTTACCAGTCCATTAATCGAGTACCCCATATCATTTAAAGGTTTGGAGTCTCATTTCTACTTCTACGTGTATCATCAGATGGCCAACTCGGTGTCGTGCAGCCATGCCCTCGTCTCTGGTCCTAAGTCAAATAGGCAAGCTTTTGAGGGTGGGCTGTATAGGGGGCAGCCGGTGATTATGTGCTCGGCAGTCTGTTCAGGTTCGCCACACTCGCATTCCGCACTGTCCGATAGGCCACTAGCCTGGTTCTACCAGACTCTCGTACTTCACTTCATTTCCTTTCATTTGTACAGAGAGTCTGAATCAATTGACAAACGTTAACTCACTTGAAGGCGGGTGTCTGTTGAAGTTTAAAATGATTGGATCTGCCCAGTGCCACTCTGGATCTGCCATAACCAATCGCTAACGTTTCGTTGTGACGTATGTCATGCGCCGGGAATCACGCGCAGGTTGTACACAAACCAAACACCTTGCGCGTCTGCACGAAAATGTCCGTCAACGACAGCTGCAGGTTTTGTTCGTCTAATTTAATTTATCAGGGAAAAATTGCACATTGTAAATCAATATTTTATAGTAAGGCCAGAGATGATGTATGCAGTCAACTTTCGAAGCTGGGTCTAATCGTTGACAACACGCCATCGTCATTGTTCTCAGACACGCCCTCTGTTCGCTGATTGGGCGCCGCTGTAGCGGCCCCAGAAAACCAAATTACATTACAGCAGGTCCAGACCTAGTACTGAAGGGAAATTCAAATTGAGCGGAAGTACTTAGGCGGGCGGAGCCAGGCTAAGGCCCCACTTCTTCAGAGATGAAAGCCTATGTAATGTTTTTTTCAGTAAAATTCTGAAATGACAAACCAAACTAATTATGTGCATCAATATATATCTAGCTGATTTAAATTTATTTAAAACTCCATTCCATATTTCCAGCGGAGTGCAACACCTGTGTAATATTTTACTTGATATGATATCCAGTATATACAATTATTAAGTTGAAA
Organism: Gadus chalcogrammus; assembly: GCF_026213295.1. Lineage (NCBI taxonomy): Eukaryota > Metazoa > Chordata > Actinopteri > Gadiformes > Gadidae > Gadus > Gadus chalcogrammus. Next base: position 12,220,535 of record NC_079417.1, read on the forward strand.
AAAGGTCAGGCCA
>NC_079417.1:12220647-12223147 GCF_026213295.1 Gadus chalcogrammus
TGAGCCCTAGCGTAGCGGCTTACTCCCTTACCTCCTCCATGACGAGGAGACCACAGCGCACCAGACTGTCCACCGCCTCCAGGGCAAAACTTTGGGATGACTGGCAGGGCTGGAGGGTAGAGAGAGGTAGAGCATTAATGAGAGAGAGAGAGACACACTGAGAGAGAGAGAGAGAGAGAGAGAGAGAGAGAGAGAGAGAGAGAGAGAGAGAGAGAGAGAGAGAGAGAGAGAGAGAGAGAGAGAGAGAGAGAGAGAGAGAGAGAGAGAGAGAGAGTTGTAAAGCGAAAGGCAATTGATATTGAGGAAGAGTAGGTGGGAGAATCATGGGAAGAAAGCAAGAGAGTGGCAAGGAGACAGACAGAGCAGAGAGTAGGGCGACAGACAGGGAGAGAAGGACGACAGTGAGAAAATGGGATGAACAGTGATAAGGATGAAGATAGGTGGGAGTAGCGAGGAGAGACAGTAAGGAGATTGGATGAGCCCCATCCCATCACTCAGCTCTTTCTTGCCTCGGCGGGGAAAGAGACGTGATGTTATAAGGCTAGTTTCAACACCTCACATATCTAGTTAGTGCGGGGGGGGGGACGGGTCGGACAACATCAAGTGTTTTCCAGAGATGTTGTTAAGATCAGAGAGGGAGAGGCCAGCCAGGGGGGAACTAGAGGGAAGACAGATGTTATTTGGTGTGTGTGTGTGTGTGTGTGTGTGTGAGAGAGTGAGAGAGTGAGAGAGTGAGAGAGTGAGAGAGTGAGAGAGAGAGAGAGAGAGAGAGAGAGAGAGAGAGAGAGAGAGAGACTGTTAAAAGAGACAGGTCAGTGATTATTAGAGCTTGGTGAGCTCAGAGAAAAGGAGGTAGTCTTTATGGGAAGGATCAGGAGATACTGGATGTGGGTTGAAACACACACACTCACACCACATTCCCACACAAACAGAAATCCACGCACTCCAGCACAGACACACAAACCCACACACACAAACAGATGCACCGCATTGCAACACAAATCCACACACACGCACCCCAACCCACCCACCCACCTACACACACTAGGAGCAGGGGTTGTTCTGCTCCATTTAACCCTCCACTGGATGCCAAGCGCTTGATAGGGGGCGCGTGAGCGGGTCAGCGGTGGCGACGGGCCCACGCGGGACGTGATCAGAACACCAACTCACCGGGATGAAGCCCGGGGGCAAGAGATGGTAGAGCTGCAGGCTCCGTTGAGTCAGCTGCGTCTCACAGAGCGCCACGTCAAACTCCATGTCGCCCCTGACCTCCTCGCCGCGCTGCCCGCCACTCCTGACTCGGTGGCTGACGCCGCTGGACGCCACCTCGCTCAGCATGGCCGACACTGCGCACGCTGCACACAAAAACAACAACACAATGCTCACACCATGCGGCCGACCCCTGTCTGAGTGCGTGACCCCTGCTGTCGCCACTTAGCAGACTGGCCGGAGAGATCTCTACCCGGCAGAACAGCCTGGACCCAGAGACGACCGTCTGGGCTTCTGCCGCTTGGTTAAGGACTCTCGGGTCTGATGGGTTCCTGCTTTCAATGGGTCTTGAAGGCAGACGGGGAATTCCCCGTCCACGGCACAGCACGGCACGCCCGATAGATTATGTCAAAATATGTCAGTTTGCCGACATCAATGCTAGACACAGATCAACACGATTGAGAGACTTCGGACATTATTCATTTATTTACAGTTATTTCAGAACTTTTCACCTTTAGACACGTTGTTTATGGGTTTATTATTTGCCTGCTTAGGGCTGTCTTCAAATTTCGTTTGAAAGAGGGCTTCTGAAGCCCGTTTAGACGGAATATAAATATGACATTTAAGATGGGGGATGTTGGACTCGGAAATGAGCTTAAAAATTATGCATAGACACAGTTTGATCAAACTTTGATCGTGTGGTTTTGGAAATAGGACAAGACATCATCAGAAAATGACTGACTGCAATTGGAAATAATTAAAATGAAACTTAACATGGTATGAGCAATGAGGCAACCCGCCCACCGGGCTCTGCAGCGGTAGAGGAGCTAACCCCAGCCGAACCCAGACGGCCACAGAACCAGGAACATATGACGGCACCCCAGAGAAAGACAGTTGGCCGACACGCTCAAAAATTAAGTTGCCGACACCAAGGCATAAACAACTCACCCCCGACCGCTTCCGCTATGAAGGAGTGGGTGACAATCTGTGTGGGGATGGAAAGGCTGGTGATGGCGTCCACGGAGGGCCTTGGAACAACGAAGATATCTTTCCTAATAAGAGAACGGGGTGTTGAGGAGAAAGACAGACATTTTGAGTGTATAGATACACAGTGATATTGACACATTATTCTTGCACAAAAAAAATCAAGCAGATGACAGATTGTAAGCTCTGACTGATGTGTAACTACATACATATACAGTACATTAACATATATATATGTCATATACATCATACCAGCTGGACATCACACATCAGTCATAGCGTGTTCTTATTGGTCGTAACCAATAAA
>NC_079417.1:12228147-12310370 GCF_026213295.1 Gadus chalcogrammus
TGTCTTTTTTCATCAATGTGTATGCACGTTTATTTTGGTTTACGCATGCGTGTGTGTGTGTGTGTGATGTGCGTGCATTCATGGGTGTCTGTTTCCATCTAAATGCAACTGAGTTTGTTTATGTCTACGCATTTGGTAGTTTGTGTGTGTGTGTATTGATGGGTGTCAGTTCTGTGCCTGTCCATATGAATGTGAGCATGTTTGCTTCCACATCTGTGCATGCATGCATGTGCCTTCATGGGTGCGTGGGGGACGTCTGTGTGTGTGTGTATGCATGTGTTTGTACGCATGTTTGTGTCCTTTATTGAAACACACCGGTGTGCCTGTGTTTGGGATGCTGTCGTAGGAGATGCCCACGGGGACCAGGCTGACATCAGGCACCACTCCCTCTTTGATGATCTGCCTGATGCGCGCCAGCCACTGGCCACCGCGTCCGGTCTCCCTGCACACGCTGACACTTAATGCCTGGCCCTCGCAGAGCAGCTCACGCAGCAGCTAGAGAAAGAGGGAGGGAGGGAGGGAGCGGTTGAGTGACAGTGAGAGAACATATTTAAAGTCTCAGTGGAGCCAAAGAAAATTCCTTTTGGTTTTTTCAACTCTTTGTATTTTTTTCCTATGATCTTCAACATAGAAAGATATGCTATTTCACGCTGTGGCTAAGATAATACCGTAGTTGAATTTGCCAAAAAATGTGTCCCATGTTTCTGCGAGTCTCCGCCAATTGGTTTTGAACATTCTTTGGTGTTGTTGCCGAGAGGCTAAGTCCATGATGGGTGCGGAACTCTGCTTGGGCAGCGGTTAATGTTGACGACTGTCCAAGAGAGGTTCAGCTTCTCGGATACTTGAAGTATTACAGCACAGAGTGCATTTTATATACAACCTTGTTCGTTATTACGCTCATACTCAACAACATTACTAGCTTAAATAAACCCTCGACAAATTTCAACAATATAACCATATTATAATATAACATCCCCTGTCTCCTTCCTAGAACTCTCAGGGCAAAAACATTACTAAAAGGTTTAGTGTTCACATTGGGGGTTCATGAACACTTAAACCTAATAATTTGAATGGTTTGTCTTCCAAACCATTCAAAAATTGGAAATTGGAATATTACATGCTGCTATTGTACGTGTGGTTTTGATTTGTTTCATGATTACCTCTCTTTGTTTTGTTTATTCGCCAACTGATTTGGCATTGCAGGCGCATTATTTCACTGCCAATTAGGCTACTCGAACTGAATTGAATAACCAGAGGGTGCGGCGACAGAGAGGGGAATGGAGGACCACAATGGAAAAGATAAAGGCTTAAAAGTTGTGGGAGTATGGGAGCACGTAATTAACTTAAAGAGCCTTTGTGCATTTGAAAAATAAAAGCCAGTAAATACAGGCCAGCACTGCAGTAGAGAACAAAACACAAGCATAAATAGAAGCGGCTCTATGTGGGGAAGGAGGGGGGTGTTGGGACAACGGTGCTCAGAAACAAGTGGCAAGGCCAAGTCCAAACAGAACAGAGCTGAAACTCAGACAATCCCCAGGATAGATGTTACTGCCTCAAGTGCGCACTCCTTCGGATGGAAGGAGGGGAATTCAATTTGTATTGAACGGCAGCTGAGCAAGCCTACACTCAATCAGCAATAAAGGTCTATTAACATTGAAATACAGCCAACCAGCACCCTGCCTTCCCCGTCGCATCCAATATGCTAACTCACATAAATGGTCGATGTAAGGAAATCCTGTGTCCCAGCCTCGCACATAAACAACCTGCTCGTGCTCCATTGTGGCTAGGTCTTTTATACTAATGTCAGCATGAGCTATTTTATGGTGCCATATAGGACAACATTGATCTGATTAAATGCGGTAACTTCTCCAAAAGAAAAGCACTTAATTTGGCAGATAGATGTGTAGGGGAGGGAGCTCTCCACCCGGATCCAAAAGGCGCATGGCGTCTTTGCGCGAAACGTGGGAACAAAATGATGCCCGTGATTAACGGGAGAGTGGATGTCGCCGAGCACAGAACCGAAACGTTGACGAAATGGGATGAATAGCTGAAGGACGGGCAGAACCCATTCACCATCTACCTCTCCCTCTCTCTCACACACACACTTTTCCCCCTCTCATCTTTCCCTTGCTCCTTCCAGGCCACTCGACGACTGGGCCTATAACAAAACTCCTGACGGTTGGTAATTTGTGGGAGAGAGATGGTGAGGGCGTCAGCGGAAGATGAGGCTGGGGAAAAGGGACAAGAGTAATACGGTTGCATTTTGATGAAGGAGCAGCCTGTGAAAATGCTATTCTAATAGTGGTATTGGGAGGGCTCGGAGCGCGTGTCTGTGTGTGTGTGTGTGTGTGTGTGTGTGTGTGTGTGTGTGTGTGTGTGTGTGTGTGTGTGTGTGTGTGTGTGTGTGTGTGTGTGTGTGTGTGTGTGTGTGTGTGTGTGTGTGTGTGTGGAGCTGCCACCGATTAGACTGCACATGTCGTGTTTTTCTGACAGCATGCTTGTGGCGTGGAAACCAGAAGGTGGGTGGTACTGAAACATTCTACCAGGGGAATCAGGCAAATCCTAATGAATCAGAATTAACGAGGGGAATGTATAATTTATGTAAAATGGAACTCAATGATGATGAAATTAGTGAGTTATAATGAGACAGACAAATGAAATGTGGGAGATGGAATCAACTGCCCCCACACACTGCCAATCCGTAAGAATACTTCTACCTTCTTGGATCACTTCCATTATTTTATTTGGGGGAAATCAAAGACTGGATATTGCATTAGGTCTACTTTCACGTTCGATGATTCGTCAAAATGCATCATTGGTGTTTTTGGTTTTCAGGGTAATAGTGAATTTTTTTTTTTTTTTTTGGTTTGCTTGTTTTCCTGTGAACTAATAGAATATAAGCAGACACAGACTGCTTCTCCCCTGTGTGCTAGCCAATCACACAGTAACACAAAATAGAAAATACAACAACCAACCATGTAAAACCAAGCTTTGTCCCCTCATAAATTTATCAACACAATATCTAGAAGATACTGATCATGATAAGGATCGATATGAGGTGAGAGTGAGCGAGAGGAGTGAGTCGTTAGAATCTATCATTATTATCCATTGGAGTTTGTACCCAGTTACTCACAGCTGTCATGGTTGGAGAGTACAAATCGTCCAACTCAGCATCGTCTTCAGTCGGCACATTAGGAGGTAGGAAGACCACGCCCACTTTCTGTAGGATTGACCTATGAGGGGGTTCGGAAAGAACAGCTGACTGCAGGGTAAGAACTCGACTTCTGTTGGATTTCTTTGTCTGTGTGTGGGTGAGGGGTGGCTTGGTGTAGTGTGGGGTTGTGTGTGTGGTCAGTGATTGTGTGGGTGTTCTTTTTACCGGAGCCAGGAGCAGTTCATCTGCTGGGGACAGAAGGTGTAAGGGACTTTAAGGTTTTGAGTGAAGAGCAGCAGGGGAATCAGGACGAAGTCAAGGCTGCTCTGACGCATAAACACGTACACCAACGGGGAGCCCTGAGTTAAGGAGGAAAAAAACGTGAAACGGTCCAAAAGTTAAAAGAGCCTGATGTTGTTTATCTGACCTTTGCCATGGAAATTATCCCCGTCGGTCAGAATATTATTAGGATACTTGCGTCTTCTTTGGGTGCAAAATCCAGATACTATCATACAAAGTAAGGATTTACATGCATTTTTTTTATATTAGATTATTATATATGACTATAATATGATATGATGATCAAAAAGATGCTCTCTCAATCAATCTGAAAAATCGCAAGAACCAAAATCTCTGGGCCAGGTGCATCTTGGGGCTTCTCTGGCCCTTTAGAAACCCTTAATTTCTTGACGTCCACAGCAGAGAGTACTTGGTGATTACAGGCCTAATGACAAACACCGGTTTCATTAAATGGAGAGGAATAAAACTCATCATCCCACCAACTTTACCGACGACATTAGTCTGAGGAAAGCTGCATTACTTGCCGTAATCAAGTGTGTGTGTGTTGGATGTGCACCTGTTGTGACGCCCGGTGAAGCGCGGCCACATGGTTGAGGTTGACCTGGATGCTGCTGAACACCGATCCAAGGGTCTTCAGGCACAGCCAGCACCCAAAACTAAGCAGGAAATGAGGAGTCACTGAATGGCTGGTGGATAAGAAAGGGTCCATGAATAGACACTGAGTCATTTAAAAGCAATGATGATATTAATCTAAGATGGTGTCCCAACACCCTGGCTGGGTTTGGAAAGAGTACGGCAAACAAAAGGATGAGAGTCAGAGAGCGATGTTAATGAGATTCACAGATGACACCGATTAAAGTGGAGAATGGAATAAATAAATCAATATGGAGATTTCAATCAAGGAACACAATAGCAATAAAAATACTACGGGGAGAAGTGCTGTGAGATTGACACAAGATAAGAACTGGAAAGATGGAAGACAAGCCAATACTTAGAGCAGGCTTTTTGTTTGGATGTATTTTTAATTTATTTATAATCCACTGTCTAACCCTGTCTCTTAGAATGGCCCCTTTATATCTCCATAGGGAGCAGGTCGTCTTCCTTGGGGCCCGCCATGTTGCTGCAACATGGACGTTCAGTGGCCCAGAATGGACAAACAACCTATAGATTTACCGACTTAAAATCAAAATGCAATTTGTAAATCGAATGAAGGAACCCCATCACTTGACACTTGGCCACATGATGCTGTCGTAGACGATGACGTCAATTGGCATTCTTTTATCAGAAAGGGGAGGGCTTAGGGGTGGGGGCGTTCAATTGGTTGTAATCTGCAGCCTCACCGCTAGATGCCACTAAATCCTACACACTGCACCGATAAAGACTGGTTGGTTCCCTTCTCACTGCGCCATGACGAAAAACATTTAGCTGTCGCTTACGCAGAACACATGCCAGAACAATTCCACATTCATTTGAAATGACACAGAGAAAACACAACTGGAGAACAGACATGTGCACAGCTGTCTAATGTAGTGTACATGGGGTCCAGTATGTTGGCCCTATGCATATCCCGATGGTTACGTTAGGTCTTAATTATACTGTGCTGATTGGGATAATTGAAATGGCTACTGCATAGGCCAATCGGCTAATTTGGACCATTTCTGTTTTACTTGTGTTCATATGTTGTATTTATCATATGATGCATGGTTTCTACGTATTTAATATCAGTGTTCTCATACTTGTATGACTATTCATGTAAGAAATGCATTTATCAACACACACACACACACACACACACACACACACACACACACACACACACACACACACACACACACACACACACACACACACACACACACACACACACACACACACACACACCCACCGTAGAAAGCCGGGGGAGATGCAGGTGTTGATGAGGGAGGAGAGGTAGGGGGGTAGGCGGCTGCTCTCCCCCTGGTGGCCCGGCCCTGGAGGGGCTGCGTGTTCCTCACAGAGAGCCTCTTGCACTCTGAGACGAGGAGTCACAGGACAGAGGGGTTATCCCGGAACAAAGGCCACCTTTGTGCAGCACATAGACAAACATTAACACCCACCTTCCAGTAAGACAACAACATCCTTTAAATAAGGAGGTTACATAAAGGTCAAACTCAATTACGTCGCGGGAGAGGAGAACAACAGATACTAACTGAATACCCACTGACACAGATCGGGTCTGACGACGTACCAAAATCATCCTCTTCCCCGTGTATCCACCCCTGTGCAGAGCCGATGTTGCCTTTATTTTCTATATCTGTCTCCATCTCTTATCATCCTCCCCTTTTCTCCCTTCTCATACTCTCTCTCCAGACAGCCAGGAACGCATTTCATTTTCTCTGCCTCCGCCTATCTCTTGTTTGCTCTTCTCTGGCATCTCTTTCCCCATCTGCGGTACCTGATGCTCTGACGGACTCGATCGAGCCTATCTCCGGCTGGACTCGGGGAGACACTGCACCCAGACACAAACAGGACACAGCAAACTCTGCGGACCAGCCATCCGCGGTACCTTTGGTTTACAAAAGCACAGGCATTTTAGGAAACGTAGATGGGTGTAGAACAGGTACTTTAATCGTCCAAGAGGAGAAATTAAGGTTATTCGTAAATCTTATCGCATCGTAAAATACAATAGTTATAAAAAGTAACAATGGAATAAAATAAAACATTTTAATACAAGTAAGCTGAACTAAAATGTAGACCACAGCTAAACCAAAAAGTATCAAAAATGTCTAAAAAGTGGGTTCACAGACTAACAGGCTGTATAGATTTTCATGTAAACTAAACTCCACCTGATTTGTGTCTCATCAACAGCCAGGACATTCTGGAAACCAAGAGAGGCAGTCTTCTGTCCTAGTGTCTTGCCCTAAGCCATTGACCAGGGAAGATGAATGCGGAGGACAAACACACAGACGTGACTGTCTGACTAAGGCAGTGATGCAACCCATACCAAACGCAGTGGAAAATAAACCCCCTATATCACGTTAAAGAAACTTCTTGAGAACATCAAGAGTCCCCTGAAGGAGGGCATAACAACAAGGCAATCTATTGAGGTGCCCATGGGTTTACTGTATTCACTCTGTGCGTCAGGTCAGTGGCCTCTAAGGTCATCTTCTATCACCAACTTGTTTAACTTGTTGTTGTTTAATGGATCATGTGACTGGTGAGGCTCTTCAGGAGGGGACATTGTGAGCATGGAGAAAAACAACCATCAATATCCTGCCTCTTTTTCATTTCGACCTTACTCATCTCTCCCTCGGTCGCGACTGAAACTCCCTTCTGTGAAACGACATGACCCGAGCGCAGCAGGCATGTTTTCTGAAGGCTTAAACAAAGGCTGCTGTTTGCACACATCTCAAATGTTAACAAGGACTATTTTTTGAAGTTCTTCGCTTCGAACAAACCCTTGGCGGAGCAAGGAGGGAGACGCGGAATACACAAACAAACAGACTGATACAGAGCAGAGAGCGGGGGCGGCAGAGCCTTTTACTGGGAATGATGGACGGAAGATCATTACGTCCCAATCTCCTACCGCAGCGGTGGGGGTCACAACGACCAACTTTGATTTAGCCAATCGATCACACACGTAGAAAACACATCAACATTGTTTGCTTGCATGTGCTCAGATATTAACTCCTCATCCCCCCCCCACTCTCTCTCCCTCTCTGTCTGCTTTGCATAAGATGCTTGCTCACCAGACTGTCTGGGGTGCACTGATGGCAGCACTGGCCCACGGTGGGTCTGAACTTGCCCAGGTAGGGAGTGACAATCTTCAGCCTCTCCTTGACCTTCACTCCCCAGGAAGACTAACAGGCAGGAGAAACAAAACAGTACACACACTGTCAGACACAAAAAGGGGTTAGCGCCGCAACTACACAGAGTGTCTGGGTTGGAAGTTCTCCAGTGAGCAATGAATCCCTCCGGCTGCCAAGTCAGTCCACAGCGAATGTAAATATGATCCTGAAAAACTATAATTTAAAATAGTGCCGTCAGTGAGCTCACTGTGCTGTCTTTTTGTGCGCATGTGTTAGGCTTGAAGAAGTGATATTACTCTACCTATGCTTGACATGGAGGTGTTGCATTTGGATGCCAGATTGATTATCATAGCTAGGTCTGAATTAGGCTCATGAATCTCCTCACATCAGCGACAGTTTACTTCACAGTTGAATGGGAATGATTAATAACGCGTAACAAGAGTGGTTAAATGAAATACCATACATGACTAACAAAAGGTAAATTTCAACAAACATTACCATAAAAACAAGGCTAGAGTTTGATCATCGATAATTTCTGTCAGAGCTGAGCAAGTTGATCACACACACCCATACGTTTAACTGAAAGGTTTTCAGATTATCTGAGGAATAGGCCTTAACCATTAATCCACATCAACGTAAATCAATTGATTCAACTCGATTAACGTTTCAATCCACAAGCAGCCCATTGATATTCACCGGGGTTGTTACTGTGAGCAAATGTTTTTCTGCAATATCAAATCAAGGGAAAATCTCAGCATACTTGGGTGCCTGGGCTGTATCTTAACCTTTTGCGGCACTATAAAGGCATACCTCTAGCCTCTTGTCTTTCACGTCGTGAAAGACATGTATATATCGACATAAGCTAAAACAAATGATTACAGTCAGAGCAACATGGTGCAACCAACTTTGTCCATTGACTCAGTCAGTTAAGTGATCGGGAGCACGGGGGGCGAGTGCTTCAGTGCCTTTGGACGAGGATAGCGGCGAGGCGTAGCGAGCCCGGCGCACATCCACAGGACTAGAATAAAGATCACTGTGATGTTGATTATACTCTAGCGGGAGATACAAGGTAACACTGTGTGCTGAATGAGGAGGTAGGCGTTGGGACAGAGAGGACCGTGTAGGAGGCTGTCGTTTTGTTATTTTTTTTCCCCGTCTTACCGCAGGTTTGTTTTGGAGAGCCGGAGAAAGGAACACCTCATCGTTGAGGTGGGCGTCCGCGTCCAGCACCATCCTGGGCTGCTCTTCACAGGTCTGCCTCTCTCACTGGCCTACCTACAACGTACGGAAACAACCGGAAGCTTGAGGATACTGTAAAGGGGCAATCCCCCCCCACCCACCCCTGATGTTTGACAGCAGTTCCATGCGTGTAAGTGCAGCTGTATGCAATGCGTGAGTGTGTGGGTTTATGTATTTTTTAACTCAGGGTTATGACACCAATTTCAGAGAGTGGGCTTGAGCCCTCCCAATTAAAGTAAACACAAACACACACACACACACACACACACACACACACACACACACACACACACACACACACACACACACACACACACACACACACACACACACACACACACTTTGTGTGTTTGCTCTTAAAGACAGCCGTGGTGCTTTAAAGCGGAGGTAGCATGAATTGATACATTAGCTACAATTGCACCTTATTGCTCACCACCGTAGGTTCTCACCCTCTTCCCTTTGGTCGCACATCTTCTCTCTTTTATTATCAAATCCCGCCTATCCCCTTTAGACTCATTCAGTTAATCTACAGACACGTTACCTTACCTAATACACTAGCTTGCCAATCCCTTTGTCTCAAAAGATTATTGGATTTGAGTGTGTGCGTGCGTGTGTATGCATGTGGGGAGGGATAGAGTTACGAATACCTTAGGGGTTATTCCATCCAAAGTAAATCGGGGGAAACATTTAATTATTCAAGTAGGGGACCGAGTTGTCGACTCAAGACCACTTTGGTGAGTGTTGCGCCCATGCCTCATTTCACAGCTACAGAAACACTGGGCTGAAGCGACACGCTGCACGGCAAAACACATCTAACCCATCCGTGCCATCCACCCAGGCACCTAAAGAGTAAAGAGTTAGCTATTAATACCCAGCGGATCTCACAAGGTCTCGCCTCTTTCAGGTGTATCACATGCATCCAATGTGTTATCAAAACGTTATGTGATGCATCACGTGACATAGGGTAGGAATGGGCGAGGGACTAGTGCTGGGCAATAATCATGTATTATTGTTTATTGTCTGAAATTAAGGTATCGACTTATAGTGATACCCAAATATATTGTCAAAAAGTATTGGATAAGATATGGTGCCAATTAACAAAATATCAGGTGATAACGTACAAGAGAGGTTAAAGGTTAGTTTAATAAATCCTTATCAAACTCAATGTAATGATGACCTTCGTTAGACTGCTTAGATTGATATTTGGAATTCACAAGAGTATTGTTATATTTATCGACATTGTGTGCAGTTCCCCATGATGATTGTGATGTATTCCCATATTGCCCAGCCCTATGAGAGACTAGACATATAGAGTTGTCTTGTCAATCAGGTTCAACCCTGAAGGAGATGGAGCTTATTCTGTCGTCTGTAATAGGTTATGTTTCCTGCCCGGTGTTAGATTGTTTTTTCAATCAAACACCGGGCAGGTGTTGATGTTTATTGTTTAGTGCTGCATGCTGCCCGGGACTCTCTAGTAAATATATTTGTTCCACTAAAGGTTAAGTACAAACAAATAAGTCACTCGGCAGAACCATTCCAAAGTGTCACCTTTTTCATTCCGCCTAGCTTTAGCATTTAAGTCATCCGATTTTCTGGTTGGATGGTGAAGGCATCCCCCGACCCCACCCCCAAACTCTACACCACCGTACACCCGCCTGCCCTGGCCTACTAACGGGGCTAATTCAAATCCTACAATTCCCTATAGGGACGCGTTCTGTTTCGACTGGCTTGGGTTCCCACAATCATTACCGACTCCAGTGGGGTCACAGTCATCGATTAGAGGCTCCCTGGGCTGCGTGGAGCCTGGCAGCAGCAAAGGGTGACGGGGAAGGTAAGGGAAGCCAAATGGGAGGTAAAGGCTGGTAATTAGAAGCTTAAAAGGATTGGGAATCAGCACCTATGCAGGAAACGCCCTGACGGGGGTTTATGTAAGCGGCCCCACCGGGAACAGCACATCACGTAGAAAAGGCTGAAGATGGCTCATACAGCGTATGTAGGCCAGGACTCAAATGCCAAAATTGTAATCGCACACTATACACACACTTTGCATAACAGGTCCCCTCCCACACAGACACACGCCCCTCTAGAGAGTGAATTCAAGTCAATGTCTGTGGTTCAAGGATGGGCCCCTGTGCTGCTTGCAAGTCCCCAGTAAATAACTTATTAATCAAAAGTCTTTAATTACGATGCCAGATCATATCAATGTGTTATATGGGACAACCCTACGACAGTACCAGCATCTGTTGTGATTAGGAACCGCCAAGTCAAATTAAACCCAAGTCAACTTCACAGCAGCACTTTAATATCTGTTAGAGTGTATGTTTCGATTTCTTTATTGAGGTGCGTGAAAATAAATCCACCTGATGGATCTATAGAGACGTGTGGCTAAGGGAACGCTATACTGATTCGCACACTGCAAACACATACACATTGTGATTCAAAGGCTTGTCTCGCCTACACCCTGAGAGTTCTCCACATCCCCATAGGTCAACTCTTTTTGTGGGTGACCTTTGATTACAACAATAAACATGTCATACATTTTTTTGTGGGGATTTAAAACATTCCTAGTTTGCCACAGCTATAACCATGACAGACGACTTGGAGATGGTAGAAAAGTACGCTCTTGTTGACAACAGAATATATGAATATATTTAATCAACCCAGCATCAAGGTAACAAAATGTTTTCAAAATAGGAAAATATGGCGTTATTTATCAGCCTGAAAGTGTTTACATTGCATCTTTGACATGCAAATGAGAATTCTGAGTGGGCCCGAACTGGGAGCACGCATTGTGCTGAGCACACGCATAGATAAAGCCCAATGGACAGGTGTGATGGTCCGTACTTACAGGAGTACCACAATCACAGCCTTTCTGGGGAATTTTAATCAGGTGATGACGCAGAGGGCCCAATAATGACGCAGTGGGCCTGTCAAACACACACACACACACAATGGAATGACCCAACCTACACTTGTAAACACTGACTCGCACGCATGCAGCCACACCCACACACACACACACACACACACACACACACACACACACACACACACACACACACACACACTATCAGAGCAAAATCTTTGATCTGTTCCCTTATATACTATTATCCCCATCTGTCCTCGACCACATCACTTGTACAAGGCCTGCAGTAGAACAATCCGAGTACAGCCCTGAAAATCCTGGGATTTAGGTAGGTAAGACCACTAGGTTCATATCCACAATCTCCTAGCTTTAAAATCTGTAAGTGATTCCTTTAGCACGAACAGCATGAATTCAACAGTCATTCTCATAAGTCTAATTTAGTAGGCATCACGATCCGCTGGGATTGCTTTTACAATGTCTCTCTATAAAATTATTTTCTCTTTATTCTCACTTTGTTTGATCAACTGTTGGTCCTCTTCCTACACCAACTGAAACCAACAGTCCCTAAGTAGTGGTCCCTAGGAGGAGGTGCGTGGTTCCTCACACCCATAACTTACCATGATTACATGTGTTCACACATTTGCTCACACATTTAGCTTGGTATACGCGGAACAATTGGCACATTGTATGTGTTCCCCTCATGACAGGCAACAGACATGATAGAACCTAATTTCAAAGCACTTTGGTTTGGTTTCACTTTCAACGGAGGTGAGTCCAAAAAGTCTCAGCGCTTTGGAACAGGTGAATACAGATAGTGTTTGGTTTTCTTTTAATAACATGGCATAGTTTGGTTGGTTTTTGCCTGTAACTGCCTCTTTAACAAACCTAGTGTTTAGCCTAGACCTGTATGAGCCTTAGGCCAGAATAAATGTGAATAAATGTTCTATGATTAATACTTCATATGTCCACTTTGACCGCATCATCAAAGCTATGATTGTGAATGTCTTATTACTTGGAGTGTGCGTTAAATAATTTGCGTTCAGAGTGTCAAGGCCTCCGTGTCAGAGCATCAATGACCGAAGTGCTACTGACAAAGCAATCCACGCATGGCTAGTGGGGCTGAAAATCATTTACAGGCAATATCACCATATAAAACACATCCATAACCATAAGGGTGTAGGCAATAAACTGCAGCACCTCAACCCAGCTGTCAGACATGCTGTTTGGTTACTTTTGAGTACATTTCAACCGATCTTCTCACAAAAAAGCCATTAAAAGCATAATCCTGGCACAGCTTGATTCCAAGAGAAGTCACAAGGTATGGCATATCGGAGCAACACACTATGCCTATGATTTAGGGCTTTGACTCCGAACCTCGTTATTCGAATATAATTTGAATATCAAAAAATAAATCAAAATTCGAACGAATATTAGGCAGCCCTTAATATTCGAACCTGTTATGGGCAGGCCAAGAGGGAGAGACGTCGGAGAACCCGACGCAGTCTATTCATATTATTGTTCTGACCACGGAAGAGGCAGTCAATGAAGTATTGATTAGACAGCGATTAATTAGAAACCTAATTACCGTTGGAACACGAAGACCGGTAACCATAGCAACGCGGTAAACAAATCTTGCGAAGCCCAATCCAGGTCTTACTGAAGGCATTTTATGGTCAAAATATTTGTAATAAATATTCGAATATATTCGAATATTAATATTAATAAACAAACAAACTTCGAATATGATTTTTGGGCAAAAGTCAAAGCCCTAATATGAATTTTCAGTGGAGAGTGGTAGGGACTTTCTCCAGTTGTGCAATGCAGTCTTGTATCATTGGCTATTTGTATCGATAGGCTTGTTTGACAGGATGTCTCTGATGCGGCCTGACATAGTTAGCCCCAGGCTGTAGCTAACCTTCTGCCTAAACCATTGTCTCAGAGGCTGCTGCTAACCTTCTGCTGGCACCATTGTCTCAAGAGAGAGCATCGGGACAGAGGAGAACATAAGGTTATTCAAAGAGATAGACCAAGATAGTGCGTGTGTGTGTGTGTGTGTGTGTGTGTGTGTGTGTGTGTGTGTGTGTGTGTGTGTGTGTGTGTGTGTGTGTGTGTGTGTGTGTGTGTGTGTGTTTTGTGTCTGGGGAAGGGTGAGCAAGAGGTATGCAAGCAAGAACAAATATAAACTAGAACTGCAAGCAGTTATCCAGGGGTCCAAGCGATGTGCATTTCGCCGGCACAACGCAAAGCATGTATTCAAAACGCTACCGGTGAACCTGTGGATATAAAGATTTTGACTGCGAGAGGTTCGGTGTGTGAGTTATAGCCCCAAACGCGTTTTTCCTTGGTATAGCGCCACCTAGGGACCGGCATGTCTGGAGTTTGTCGTCTGCGTAGACCTCACGGACCTGGATCTAGTCATGCTATTGGCGTGTCTGCACCATTTACGGTTTGGGCTGTGGTACCACTTTTAGGGGGGTTAGAATAATAAGAACAATCCTTACAAAAACAATAGGGATCCAACCTGTTGGCTTGGAGCCCTAAAAATGGCAACTGGAGACCAATAGTAAAATGCAATGTTGCTGGCGTTGAATTCAGTTAGGTTGAGTTCAGAATCAAACGTGCACATAAAATAATGAGAATCCCAGTATGAATAATTGAATGGATGAACAATTTACCTGGGGTGTTTCCCAATTCAAAATCAGAAACTTCAACTCTGGCTCCCTGAAGTTGTTTTGCCGGACAGCAATGATGTTTTATTAAATACCGCGGAATACATATTCACCTGAGCGCCCAGGCCTGGGTGTAATGGTTTGAAAGTAAAATTACCGAGAGGCCGGATATTATTGTGCAGATTTTGCACTTTGAAATCGGGTCCCATGCAGAAGCACGCATGCATAAAATAAGCAATTAAACACACGGCATTCAGGACCTTGTACACAGCAAACAAACCATGTATTTAACCTAAGGTAACAGTATTGGCAATACAGAATAGACCATTCAACATCAACATCCGAAAAGAGGAAACATAAAATGTAAACATGATCTACTTTGGCTCATTGAACCATTTCAAACATGATGGTTCTCTCAATTTGGCATTGATACTAAACAAATAGTTTGTATGATCACTACTGAACCACTGGGCCACAACACACTGGGCCAATATTACACTATTTACGTAATATTTCAATTCGTACAGTAAACAAACGTCTGAATTCATCTTCCACCGAGGGCCAGGTCTGATGCGTCGTGATACTAACAGGCTGTGCATCACGTGAATACCAAACGTGTGTGCTCCAATTTATGATCCAATTCTGAGCATGACAGACTACCGAGCCTAAACAGCATTTATGGGCCTCAGCTTGAATGCAGCTGAGGTGGTAGGAGCAGCTCAGAATAAATGCTATAGAAGCTGTTGGCTGAATCATATACTCTTAATAACCAGACTCTTACCTAAGCCCACTACACCATTGAAAAAAATGCATTTCCGAGGAGAGGGGCAAATAACTACATAAACAATCGCGCAACATGATGACATAATTATAAAAAAACTGAAATATGCAGAAGAAAAAAGATGCAGGACTGGGATTCGAGCATGGGAAAGACAGACAAAATGTGTATCCGCACCCACATGGGTGTGTGCGCATCCATGTGGGTGTGCATGTAGGATCAGCGCTTTTGTTCGTGTGTGCATGCTGGCTTTGTGTTGGGAAATGAGGAGATTAAAATAACAGCTCGCTGCTCCTCTATCAGAGTTTGGTTGAGACAGTTACTCTTTATGGATCCTTCAGCTTTTACAACATGCTAACAGTAGTAAATGGAAATGGCCCTTTAAAAGTCCCTCACTCAGCAAGTTAAATAATTGGACCCACTACTCCCAACCTTTCACCTCCATTCCGACCCAAAAGGGCACACATAATCTTACATGACCCAGAGCCACAACTCCCCCAACACCTCACCTTCCTTCCCTCTAGTCGCAGACTCACAATCCTCTGATGCATAAGGGCCCGTTTTAGCAAACCATCTGTCCGTTCTGCCATCCCTGCCCGCAATAATCAGGCTGTATGTAGTCAAGTGTTTTGCATTATATGTATAAATCTTTAAATGTGTGGCCACTTATTTTAAGGACAATAAATGACATATTGATGTTTGGGTTGGCATAAGGACAAGCATGTTACACACTTATTTTGTATGTCTGCCCTCTCTCTATGGTCATACCATTCACTGGTGACTCCTTATCACGATATTGGACCCACAAAGTCACAATTGAAGGTTGCTGTGCACGACTCAATCAAAGGAAATCATATTGGTCAACAACAAGTGGTACGTGCTTGATTAGAGGACATGCCTGGATGTAATAGTCCACCACTTCCAGTGGTACAAAGCAAAAAATACCTAGTGGGGCTACTTGCACATGAACACACAAACCAAGTGCTTCAGCTGAGTGCTGAAAAATAGTCTGTGAGCCAATGATTGATATCTGAGTTCAGTTGGAAAGCCGTTGCATTTGTCACAGAGATAGAGAGTGAGAGAGTGAGAGAGAGAGAGAGAGACACAGAGAGAGAGAGAGAGAGAGAGAGAGAGAGAGAGAGAGAGAGAGAGAGAGAGAGAGAGAGAGAGAGAGAGAGAGAGAGAGAGAGAGAGAGAGAGAGAGAGAGAGAGAGAGAGAGAGAGAGAGAGAGAGAGAGAGAGAGAGAGAGACCGAGAGGATAGAGAGAATATGATTTTCAATGATATCCTGCAGATGAATAATGAGATAGCTCAGGGATACATGCAATTAATATGTATGAGTGTGTTGATGGCCAAAAGACTTTTATCCCCTTCAACTTTGACATTAAAACAATAAACCATGGATAGCCTGTCCCGGGGCAGAGAGCAGGTGAGCCACGGCACTTTAGATCCGATCCATTTCATATTTAAACAGACTTGGGCTCGTGACGGATCGAAGGAGACCACCCCTTGAGAACTGAACCGTGAGATATTACCTATGCATGAGGATCCCTGCCCAGGAGGGTTCAGCTCCACCAGAATACGTCCCCAGCAAGTCCTTGAATGTAATCAGGTGCTCTGTTATTCTATAGGGTCAAGCACATCACGCAATGCTAGTTTGGTACACCCCTTCCCCCCAACCCCTGATGAGCTGGTTGTTGACGTGCATGGTTTAACTAGTGCTGCGAGAACAATATGAATGCCTTCCATTAAGCGTTTGCTAACATTATTTCCCAGAGGGATCAAAATAATAAATTCTAATAAAATCATACTTTATACACACCTCATATTTGATCATATCTGTGGGAACCATCATTTGGTGTGTAATGTGACTACAAAGGGGTTGTCTGTCAAAAGAAGAGTGAAGTGGAACCTTATAAGTGGTCACCCTGTTGAAAATCCCTTAGGGATTTTTGCACCATTATCTCTTTTATAGCACGCTTTTATAAAACTTTAGGCCGTCAAGTGTAAAGTGTGGGTGCTAATGTAAAACTGAGGGAGAAGGGGGGGAGAGAGAGGTAGATAGAGAGAGCATGAGTGAGAGCGAGAGAGAAGTAGGGAAGGATGTAGCAAATGGCCACAGGCTGGAATGGAACCAGGGTTGCTACTTTATGCAAGTATAAAGAAGCCACTTTATAAAAGTCTTATGATCACTAACTATAAAAGATCAATCTAATACAATCAAGTCTAAGGGTTCTGTGGTTTTATGTGAGTGTGTGAATGAAGACATGTGAGGATCACTTGGTAGGCCCAATAATAAGCCTGTGGGTGTGTGTGTGTGTGTGGGAGTGTTCTCCTCTCATTCCCTCTCTATGTATGCAGGCCTATTGCAAAATAATATACCGGCTGTGTGAGGCGTTTTGCTCCTTTCTTTGGCTTTCCCCTTGAAAATCGAAATCTGGAGGAACTTGCTCTCACACGGACCATGCAATGCTTATCTAAACTTAACAGATTGTATGCCACATTCAAATCAATGATCAAAATTAAATGTCACTGTGCCATTTAGGCTTCCGGGGATTCAATTTTCCGTATGAAAAACACAAGGTCACAGCATCTAAATAAATTTCATGAAAAATGAAACAGAATTGACATACTTGCCTTTTTGCTATGGCAAATTTCCAAGTTTGTGTGTCTGATTTGGAGAGATAAGCTATCAAGTCTAGAAATACCAATTCTGTGTCAAGGTGTCTTGAAGCCATATTCCTGTTTGCTGAATACCACGTAATTCAGAACATTCCTGCACCCACGCCCAATAAATCCAATAAACTAGAATGAAAAGAAAGGAATAAGCTTATCAAGCCAAAACCAGGTTTGGTAAATGGTTTTGAAACATTTTTCTTGAGAACATGGTTCAAAAGCTTCAGAGCACTTTTTGGACATTTGACTTCAGAGAGATTACACGTTTTTTATCCTATTCAGAACTTCTCTGAATTAGTACAATTTCACGCTTTTTAGTGATTGAGGGCTTTAACTTTTACACACTCCATCTGCGAAACGTTGACAGGATGGATATAACAGGATGGGGAGCGAAGGGGGCCTGGGAATGTAAAAACGATTGCTCAACAGTGATGAACTGACCTTTGACAGCAATATTACATTTTTGATTATCTTTACATTTACATTTACATTTAGGGAATTTAGCAGACGCTTTTATCCAAAGCGACTTACAATAAGTACATTTGTCATAATAAGTGCAACAATATATCGCTTTCGGTACAGAAAGCATGTTCATAGAACCAAGTGCAAGTACAACAATCGCTAGGCTAACCAATTCCCCGTGTTACAGCAATGATAGCAGCTACTGCAGTTGCTAACTTGCTACAAAGTTAAGTACTATAATACAATACAATACAATACAACACAATACAATACAATACAGTGTATAATGGTGGCCAGAAGGGGGAGGGTGGCTATGCAGAGTCGAGGTGGACTCTGAACAGGTGAGTTTTGAGTCTTGAGATAGTGAGCGACTCTGCACTCCTGAGAACGGCAGGGAGCTCATTCCACCACTGAGGTCCAAAAACCGAGAAAAGTTGTGACTTTGCTGAACGGCCTTCAAATTATTTATTTTTTTGTCAATCAACAGAGACACAATTTGAACGCAATCAATCCATTAAGAAATGGTGTGTTCAAGCTTACACTGATTACATATTTAAACTCAACCTCATCTGTGTAATGTATGTGTTCATGAAATGGTGAAATAATCACATTGAAAAGTCTTCAGAATTCATGACAATAAAGTGATGGCACGTTAATAGAGCATATATAATAATTGCTTAAGCATTGTTTTTAAATAAAAAATTGAAACGGAAATGAGAAATTTAACAGATAAACTTCCTTATTTATTCATTATTTAATGGATTTAAGCAGCATAAATCTCACACTTCCCATCACGAGTTCTTCCTGAATAAAATAAGATATTGTCAAATATCATCCTTGCATGGGAAATAGTTTGGGCCTCAAAAGTCCCCCAGAACTGACCGCAACATTAAACGGAGAAGAGATGAGCAGAGTGCATGAAAACTCTGTGGGGGTCTTCTTCAATGGTGGGCTTGCTCCGAATGCATTTAGCTCCTCTTCAATACTCATCTCTGCGACCCTTAATATCTCAGCTCCTTCATTCTGCCCAAATAGATCACACACATCATTCTCTCCAAATCTTCCACCCTACTAAAAATTCAAGACCTTACAACAGCACAAACTAGGGAGACAATACAATTTGCAGCTTCGCTAGTACTGCTGGGTCAGCAGTTGAACAATATCGGGAGGTCAAATACCCCAGGACGGGATGCCCAAACAATTCCAAGGAAGAATAAACTCAGCGGCTGTTCACGCTCCCACACCATAAACCACATTTTGCAAACAAAAAAAACCATGACAATGCATTGGAGGTTGGTATTGAAAACTTAACAGGATTGTATTCTAACAGACCTCCTGGGTTTCCTGGATTGCAGCTTTGAAGGTCTTAGATGCTGTGGGGCTAATCTACGAGGCCCCAAGCACTTGGAGTGAGTGGGGGCACCGGCGCATTACACATACTCTATGCAGAGAGCTAAAGAGAGTCTGCACAAAGAACCACAACAGGGAACGGAGATAATGAAGAACATCATTTTGCCAGTGCCAATGAAGAGCACACCGTGTTATAATATTTCTTACTGTGTACTGCTGAGCTCCTTCGACATTAAGCTATGAAAAAAGGAATGCTGCCGCTTTGCGAGGTCAGCGATCAGGGATGGCGGCTTAAAATGTTTGAACCTTTGGCCGAGGGATACAAAGCCTGATTTGGGCACATTGTCAAGGGCCAGCACCCAAATACCTTTAGGTAAAGACAAAGATAAACACACACGAAGGGGTAGACAAAAACCTCCCACACTGTTTTTTGTCTTATTCAAACAGCACTCGTCATTTACACTCTGCCCTTCCCACTCTTAACCATGTGTAGCTATAAACAACAGCGTGTTGAAGTGTTGGCCAGCCGTACTCCCGAAACAGCTCATAACGGGGCTCACGAGTGGGCGCAGGTAATGACTTCACAAAAACACTGCAGTGACTTCTGCTTACTGTGCTCCGCTGTTGACGTCCTCTGCTTCCGCCTATTCCTCCTCCTCTAGAACTCCATTTAGCTCCCTTTCTGTGTGCATTTGGTGTTATGACCTTCCCCTTTCCTGGCTTTTTAACAGAAGACCCATTGAAAGAAACATTTATTTTTTTTCCCCCTCTTTTGTGCTGCTTATCTGACTCATCTGCAAGTAATGCCAGCTCTCCTCCCACCAATCACCTCCTGTATTCCCTAGTTTTCTCCAATTATTAGGCAGCTCTTACATTGTTATTTATAATATTCTCTTCTCATTATAAACTACAGTGTTCCCCTTTATCAAGAAGACCTAATTTGTAACAATAAACGGTGCATGCTCCAATATAGTCCAATAGTGTTTTTTGTACTGAAGGAACCGTTATTCAAGTCTTCATCAATAGGCCTCTCTCTTCGATTACTGCCATAAAGAACATACCCAAAGTAAATAGAGAAAAATGTAATCAAGTAATAAAGCACTGCCTTGTGCTTTATTACTTGATAGCTCTACTTAACATCTTGGCCATAGCATCACATTTGATGAGTATCTGGGTCAATGTGTGATGCCAATGAAGTGAAGGAGAGCAAAGATGGAGGTTTTAGTAGAGGTAGGATGAGGTGAATTCTCCAAATAGAAAATAATCCAATGCAAAAACGACGAAACAGATGTATATCTCAAGAACCTATTGTTACATTTTTCACATCTGATCCCTCTATTGAAAGGACAAGTTGAATATAATTGAATGAAACCAAGCCCAGTGAGGGGTTCTCTTTTACTGAAAGGTTACTGAAATTGGTGCAAATCTTTGGGATTTTGGCCCCGACAATAACCCCCTATAATAAGTAGCCCTCCACGTCCATTGATACTGAACTTTTTCTGTCCACTAGTGGACCCATTCAATCCCCTGACTAACAGGGGACTGTTCACGCTTTTTTTTTTAATAAATAAAGCGTACTATCTCATTCACCCATGTAGTGAAACAATTGACTCATTTTCTTTTAAATAGTTGGACCGTTTACGTCTTTTTCCTTGAATCAGACCAACGGAGAACACAAATCACAGTAGAATGAGGTCAATTGTTCAACTTTCCAACATTACTTTTCGTGGAAATGAATTCGACCATGAAACGCATTGTAACACGTGCATGAAGCAGTGCCCTGGTATATTAGCAAACAGCCTAGTGTCACGGTTCCTCTTTAAAGATTCAAGGAGACCAAGGGCAGTTCATATTGATCTGGTACAGCTTCTGAGGGAAATTTTTATAAAGTTTCAAAATACTTTGTAATCAAGACAAGTTGATCGATGAGCAAGAAAAGTGAAGGTATAAGCATTTTCAGAAGAAAATCAATATGCCTTCTCAGATGCAGTAAAAGTAAGCTAATATGGTAATAATAATTTGTTATTGATCCCTGCATTGAAAATCGACCTGTCTTGATAGTCAAGAAAACATTAATCTCCAAACAAATTTCTTGATCCGGAATGGTAATAGTGTTTTGTTCAAGATCAATGTAAAAAGGTTACTCCAATGATATGAGGTGGCCAGGTTGCTTGCAGGTAACCATTTGACTGAAACTCATTAAAAATCTTTTTTCAGCTATATCCTATATCAGTATCCTTCTCTTATTGATTAATGGTAAACAGGTCTGTAAAGGATGTCTTGTTGATTTTTTGATAGAATAAAGCCTCTAAAGGATTACCAATAAATACACATTTCTGATTTCCATGGCTACTTTGCAGTCACTCCAGTATATGTTTTTTGAAGTAGGTTGCACATCACTGCAACATTTTAGCCACTCTAATTTTCACTTTGATTGTTCTCACCCTAACTTGTTGGTGGAGAAAAGCGTCTTCTAAGTGACCAATAAATAATGTAATGTAGCCTCCCATGAACCTAACTCACACATGATATATTAATGTATAACCCGTTCCTCTCCTCATATGGGAATCATGAGATAGGAAACTGTCATAATAATCCTTTCTATAACCGAATGCTAAGTTAGTTAAATGTAAGTAGCCTGTTGGCATTATTGTGTAAATGTCCAAATAAATGTTATCTCAACATTATTAGAAGAATAACCCCTTAAGATGAGCCATCTAGTTTCCTAGGGGGTCCAAAGAACAGATACTCATTACAGACATTTTATTATTTGCTCACAATCATATTCCTACAGGCTATATGGTTATGAATAATAAAAAGTATTTTTATGACTAGATGCATAGTATCTTTTTATATTAGAAATTCTTATGAGTAACCATCCCGAGACATATATAACAAACAATAATATTGAAATACCGCCCCTACTGTGGGCTGTAGTCAAGAGAATCAAACTGCATCTGGATCTTTCTCCAATGAAGAAAATGGGCAGGGCAAGAAATAACGTGTTTGTGACCAGTCTGCATGAGACGACAGAGATTCTCGGGGCAGCATTAAAAGTGCTTTTGTATAATATCAAAGAGGAGGGAATGCATCCCTCCTCTTTGTACACCCTCACGCTCGCTGTTCCCATTTCTCACTCCTTTATTCACGCTTCCGCTCAACCCCTTTTCTTCTCACCCATGTACCTTTCAACTAAATTTAAATCACTTTTATGTGCTAAGTAAGGCAGATAAAGGACAGCCTATGATCTGTTTTTGGCCGTTCTCTAAGCCCCGTTCCCTATGACCATCCCAAACCAGTACCAGTCGGGTCTTGTCACTGTCCCTAACCAACGGTGTTGTCTTGTCACTGCCCTAACCAGGGAGAAGACACTGTGTTTTTTCCCTGGTTAGGGACCATTGAAATAAGTTTGACCTGGCATCAAACTTATTAATTGTTATTTACTTTTTCACTTTCCGCCTCTGATTCCAACATATGAGTCAATCTCCAGCTCTCTTTCTCACTCACTGTTCACTGTCTCCAGCAGGTTATTTCACCGCCGGGATCCAATCTCCCCGTGATTGATCCTCTCATCTCTTCTGCATTAGAGTGCGGGGGAAACCGGCCACCCTTTTAACAATGGCAATAAAAAGAATGACGCAAATGAAGCAGAGCCGCATAATCAGGAGGTGCTGATATAACTTAATGGAGGGAAATATCTCAGAGTTCCCTTCTCTCATCCACCTTGCGTGCACAGATGGGCAAACAAACTAGAAATCTCTCTGTCTCACACATACACACATACACCTAATGGAACAAAATCTATGCAAGATCTATTAAAAACTGTAATTTAAGAATAAGACCTATTCATTTCTGTCTAATGCATCAGATTCGTTTTTATATTAAATTAAACCCAATTTGCCCAGGTCTATATTCAGCGCAGTCAAGCATCAGCCCAGATACATGCACACACACACACACACACAAAAAAAAGCTGACTGGCAGTAGTAGATTTGGACAGAAGATGCAATGCTGTGGTGTTCTAATTCTCTAGTCTCAGCACATTCACTCATCGGATCCTCATCAAATGAAGTGCAATTACTTTATGCTCAGGCTCACTAGAAGCATTAACCATCTGTCTCAGCAACTAAATGAATCATTGAAGTGTTAAATATATGAGTATAGGGTAATACGAGAGCATAAAGGGACATTTCCATTTTCCATATATAAATATATATATATTCATTATACAAAGAGAACGCATGAGAGAGAAAGCGAGATCAAAGATCAAGTGAGTATATGAAATAGCCTCACAGTTCTAGACTGCTTTTAATTTTAAGTGCCATTTGGTTGTGAATACCTCATACGGTCGCTTTTAACAAATGGATTACAGTGACCACTATACCAATACCAATGTTCTTCCATTAGAATGCTAAACATCGCTGTGGGCCATCTACCATGTTTCTAATTAGCATTATTCTCACACCAATGTGGTTGTCAAAGACCAAATCCAGGTCCATTACTCAGTCCATTAAGGCCTTTCTGTACAGCTGGTGTTTAATCAGACTATTATATATGAGAACACTCGGCACTTTCCACAAATCATGTCGTCATTCATTATCCTCAAAACAGTGTCCAGCATGTGAACTGTACATTTCTGTTTATTAAGGGTAACTGAATGTGTACCGTATTTTCCGGAATATAAGTCGCGTTTTTTTTGTAGTTTGGCTTGCCCTGCGACTTATATTTCGAAGCGACTTATATGCCGAAATTGTGCGTACATAATCTTCGGCCGCAAGATGGCACCGTCATTCATTAGGCCTACAACTGAACGCTGCAAGCCTACTGCACCACCGAATAAATTATATTCTCGTCGTCATCGTCCTCAATGTCCTCCGGTTCAACCAAAGCTACCCCAGCCTTAGCTGCAATGTTGTGCAACATAGCTGTCACACATATCACAGCGCATGACTTGGCCGGCGAAAACTGGAGCCCTCCGCTGGACTTGTGAAGGCATCTTCCACCTCCCGATCGTGCGCTCAGGTTTAGGACCGCGGCGCATACGCGTCCGGTGGAATCCCGGTGTCACTGAATTCGGTATACTCTCAGAACTACTAGTGGGACCGACACACCTATTGCTATTGCAATTTTATTCAGTCTCTCCAGACTAAACGTTCTTGTTTAAATGTTTAAAAACAAATGCGACTTATACACCGATGCGACGTATATATGTTTTTGTTTTCCTCGTCATGGAGCATTTTTGACTGATGCGACTAATACTCGGGAGCGACGTATAGTCCGGAAAATACGGTAATTGATGGTCGTAATGACATAATCCAGATTAATATACACAAAGTCGTAAACATATCAACCTCAGGAAGTTAACCAGGAGATAAAGACTTGAGGTATGCAGCAAAAAAAATATTTTTAAAATGAGCCATTTCTAAATCATTATCACAACCTTGTTTTTGTTGCCGTTATTAGCAGAATTAGGGCTAAATCAAAGTTGAAAGAATCGTACATCGTACCTTCTACTGCACCGCAGTAGATAGCATGCCAATCCATAAATCACAAAACCTTTATCTTTCTGATCAGAGGAATATGTGTCTGTGGGTCGAAGCGTTTGTGCAATTGGTCCTCATGCATATGAATGTATCCATGTGTGTCTGTGTGCCTTTGTGTGTGCACATGCGAGTCCTGAAACCTCTCAAATTGAATAACAATATCATAAAGCCCTTCTTTAGCCTGCAGGCAGACAGCAGCACTAACCACTGTAGACTCAGATTGATTTGACCAATAATTCTATCACCTGCTCATTTAGGAGAAACCAGTAACTACTGTGGAGGCTGACCCAAAGCATCTGGGTAAGGGCTGGCGGCAGTGTCCTATCGCTGACCCACCAAGAAAGTGAATCTGGAGGGGAAACGCACAAGTGTATCTGCGATTGGCTTTCATCCACACTTTAGAACCATCTTCCCCCCTGAATGAACCAAGACAGGAATGTTTGGATACTTCGCAGGAATGCAGGTTTTATTGTCTGGCGTCTCAGCTGTGAATGATGAAAGATGAATATAAACGCAATGCTATTGGAGCTTAAAGGGCGCCATAGACAGTGACTCCTATAATTATGAATGGCGCCCAAAGAGGAGACTTGTTAGTTGAAAAATACCCTGCTGACAAAGCTCAATGATTTTACGACAACAACAAGGGTGGGTTGTAAATAGACTGACTAAGATAGATCATCATGTAGACTTGACATGTTAGAATGCAACAATTCCAATTGGAAACATTTGTTGAAAACTGTCTTTACAATCAATCTCTTTAGTGCTACCCAGGTTATTGATAAAGATATACAACTTTTTAGTTAGCTTTTTGGCACATTTGTTAGATTTCATACTAAATCCCTGTAATCGGCTTACCCAAGGTCTTTCTCAATGTGTTTTTAGGATGTCACCTCTTAAACTGCATCCGACGCATGTTCAGACAGTGGCGCGATTTTCATTCCGCACCCGTCCAGACCCGCTATAAAATGATATTTACGCCCGACCCGCACCGAAAGAAAATTAGACACTAGATGGAATGCCAGGGAATTACACTATCTGGTGTTTGGCGTGGTGCTTAATATTGCTGTGCAAAAGAGCTCATCATCCACTGTTGACGGTTTTAGTTGACTCCACCGCTCCTGAATAACATATCAAGCACCGGAGAGGTCTCACTCAAAATCACAGAACAGGCCGCGACCGACCCGCGCTGTTCAGGCCTCCGAGCCAACCCGCACCCGTTTCCAACATAGACCAATTTTTCACCCGTTTCATCCAAATTGTGCGGGCCGGATACCCGAACCCGTGCTGGACTCTGCTTCAGGTGCCATAAAGGGCTTATCACACGGGAGGCGTTTGACGCGCCTGCTAATGCAGGCACCCTTGTCAAACGGCACCACAAGCAGGCGCACTCCAGGGAAACTGTCGTTTCCGTGCTCGTCGAACGCATGCGCACACACATGGTAACCGTTGGGATGGATGAGAATCACAATAAAATGTGACACTGAATTTAAAACGGCACATTGTAATAGCTGCAGCTATTATAAATATATTTATGAGTAATACAGTGAAAAATTTTAGAAATGTGAATATTTGGTTGGCATGTTGATTTATGGTGTTTGCCCCTAACATTTCTGGTTGCGCCCCTAACATTTTCAGTTAGGGGCCACAGTGCTTCTAGTGAAAAAAGTAAGTCTGGAGCCCTGCATATTGTTTTAATGTAGCAAAGCACACTGAGTGTGATGGTAGCAGGGCTATTTATTTCCCCTTTCTTTGAATAGGACTTAAGTTTGTTTTTGACCGAAACAAAAAAAAAAAATCAGACTTCCCATCTGTCCCACAAGCCTGTGTGGCTTGGGCTTTAGAGACGTTACAAGCATTGGTACATTAGTGAGAGTAGTCCTGTCCCTGGCCCTTTTCCTTTGGGGAGGTAGACCTATGCCTGGGGTTTCGTTCTCACTCTTCTTTAAGGTAAAGATTCTCCCGATTTTATATTGTTTGTCTATCCTATAATTATTACATGTTGTTGGTGGAGGAATCAATTTATATCTACTGTCTGCCAACACCATGCATAATTAGTTACACTGAGCCTCAGAGTCCTCCACCGAGACGGGCAGCAGATACCTGTACACAGAATCCCATCTGTTCATCGACCCATTTCTACCCCTTTCCACTCACATGTTTCATCTGCTCCAGTTTCTCCAGCTTCTATAAAAGCGGACCAGGGGGCTAACTCACAGAACGTTGTTAATCAATTATAACATGGGAACATCTTATTTCACCTTTGAAAGACATAGAAAGCCAGATGGGACAGCCTTAAAACCCCATTACTGTTCGCACCTATGTAATGAATTATTGCATGACATAAGACGGGCAACTGTGGAAAAGTAGGCAAACACTTATGCCTGCTATAGTTACTGAGGAAAATCAACCTCAGTCATTTTGAGGTGTCACTGCTTGAGTCATACGTCAGGAAAAAAGTTAGTGCAGAAAGAGTGGCGATATTTGGCAGTTGACTTAGAGCTGTTCAACTTCTTAAAATGTCAAATGTGTGATAAACTGACTACAGCCAGAAAATGGTTGCCTTAAGTGACAGTATTTATAGCAAGCAGGAACTGTTGAAACGCAGATAAAAAATAAACAAGCTAACGGAGCATCAAAAAGGCAGTTGTGGTCATCGGTAGGGGTGTAACGGTACACGTATTTGTACCGAACCGTCACGGTACAGGCACTTCGGTGCGGTTACAGAGGTGTACCGCGGTTCGTAAATGTGGCGTACATAGCGTTAATATGGTGAATGTAAAGGCTTGTTTTGCAATACGGAATTTAAAACTTGAAGTCGGAGTTCCACCCGAACCGTTTAGCCAAAGTAATGTAGCGACCCTGGGACAGTTAAATAGTTTGTGTTATGTGTTGCATTATATTTCGTTGTCCGTTATGCCAGTTGTTCTATGTGCATGTATTGTAATGTTCTTCTTGTCAATCAGCGTGGGGGCGAATCATTAGGTCAGCTGGGGGAGGGCTTTGGAAGAACAGGAGGGTGGGGGCCTGCACACGAGTGAGACCGTGTTGGGGGTTGCCGGGGTAACCGGGGTTTGTTTTGGGTCGGTTTTCTGCCGTTGGTTATGTCGTTACGGGTTTCAGTGACCTGGTTTTGGTTCATTAAAACTACCTTCAACTACTAATGAATCGACATCATTATGTCACCGGCGAGGTCACTACATTGGTGTCAGAAGTGAAACTATTATTTATTTATTTTTTCTCGGTCCTGCTGTGCTCGGCGAGTCGGCTACTCCGACTCCGTAATCCCTTCAGCAGCTCTCAGTCGGGATGTCGGATACGCAATGCAATTGGCCGCCCGATCTATCTTATACAGTGTATAAAATATAAGATCAGCAGCTCTCAGTCGGGATGTCGGATACGCAATGCAATTGGCCGCCCGATCTATCTTATACAGTGTATAAAATATAAGATCAGCAGCTCTCAGTCGGGATGTCGGATACGCAATGCAATTGGCCGCCCGATCTATCTTATACAGTGTATAAAATATAAGATCAGCAGCTCTCAGTCGGGATGTCGGATACGCAATGCAATTGGCCGCCCGATCTATCTTGTACAGTGTATTTACAAACCGAACAATTAGAAAACCATTTAAGCAGTGTTGTAAATACACTTCCAAAGCTTTTCAAATCTTATTTGGTGTTTTATTGGTCCTGGTGCAAAGTAAACAATGTACAAAGTAATTAAGGTACAAAGTCAAACCGAAGAAGTGATTCAGGAAATGATTTGTTAGAGGACCAATCACAGCCCTTGCCGTCTCCGTTGCGTCGACCAATAGGTCCATGGTTTCGACGCATAGTTAAAAATATTGGATGTGCACGTAAGCTACGGAGAGGGTCTCCGACAGGCTGTCCGGCTATGGATAGGGCTCCCTGTGTCTACTTACAGCACTTTAACATGCACACGCATTTGAAAAGGCGCCATCCAGGTGTTACTATCACCGTTGCTGTGAAAAAAAAAAGCGAGCTGTACAAACCCAGCTCACTGGGAATTCAGAAACGGAAATGCCATAAAAGTTTATTGGTGTTTTCAGTGCTGCTTTTTTTTTTTTTTTTTAATTCCCCTTAACTATTAACCGTACCGTATCGTACCGTACCGTGACTTAAAAACCGAGGTACGTACCGAACCGTGACTTTTGTGTACCGTTACACCCCTAGTCATCGGAGAGGTATATTACAAATAAATTCGATTTTCAGCATCACAGCTTGAGTTTTTCCCCAAAGCTATGTCCTAACTTGCTTAATCTCCACACAAGTATACTGTGGTTACAGTGTAAGCAATAAAGCATGTGCATTAGCTATTTACTACACTTATTTTCAGTGTCCCTAACCCTCACCCAATTACTTATTAAATTCTTTTCTTTTTTTTTTTTGCATTTTAATGCTTCATTATAGAGTGAGATAGAGGGGAGGACATGCAGCAAATGACCACGGGCATGACTCCAACCCGGGTCGATGCGTTTAAGGACTGAGCCTATATGGTACGCGCTCTACCCGGTGAGCCACCGAGGCGCCCTTACTTATTCAATTCTAAACATATATTAATACCATAATAATATTAATACTAATTAACTCAATTTATACTCCCAATACCAATACCACTATTGCTATATTTGGTTTTGTATGCCTTGATACAAAATGGGTAGTAAATAATTAAAGCTGAATAATCACTTCTTGCAATGATCTAATCCTCCCAACAAATCCTGTATTAACTATCTACTTTCATTTATATTTTTTGACGTGACCCGTATATAAATTCAGGCATCAAGCAGAAGGCAAGTCTTGAAAGAACAAACACAGTTATTAACAAATATGTAAACAAAGCGTAAATGGTAAGAAAAATCTGATCTTCAAATAAGACACCTTTGTTGCAGTGTGAGTGAAACAGAGAGAGAGGCAGTAATAAAGAGAGAGGGACACAGAGTAGGGTAGAGAGAGTGTGGTAGAGATAGACTGAGATTTGATAAACTCAAACCCTAGTAGTAGTAGTAGTACTACTAGTAGGTAAAATATGTGGCTGCTGTGAGAATAAAGGAATTGTTGAAGAGCCAGTACCCTACTGTTTCAGCTGAAATTCGAACACTATGAGATTAAAAATAAATCGTTTTGATCTGACAGTTCTAGGAAGGAGAAGGGGCGTGTTATCCCCATGGTTACAACCCCCAGCAACCTTGTGATACTTTTATAGCACCGTCATTGTGTATGAGTGTTATAGTGAGCGATGTCTTATTTGAAATGTGCAACACATCATGGCTTTAAACTTGTGGAAGCTTAGCCCTCACTCGGCTGTAGACATTAAATAACTGGCTAACTTTACATGCTTCAGAGAGTGTTGAAGATGGCAGATCAGATGTCCCTTCTCCAACAGCTGGGGGGTTCTGCAGATATTTCCATTTGGACAGTTATAGAGTAGAAAAAGTGAGCCTAATACAAGCAAAGTAATGAAGCTTCCCTTCATTATGGGCTTTGCTTTCCTGCTCCTCTATTCTCAGTTTTCCAAATTGTGCACCTGAAGGCATGGACCTTTTCATCGTGGAACACTTTTTGCACTTTATGATCAGTCGGTCAGCAATTGCGTGTGTTTCTTATGGCTATGACTTGCCGTGATGCGCGTCGAAAGGTAACCCATCCCCCCACTTTCAGTGCCCACTGCCCATAGTACAAGTCCCCACGGCCAGGGCTGATGAAAAATTGTATCAGTCAGTTTATCACCAGGGCACCGTTTACAGTCAGGACAGGAAGACACCAGCGGGCAGGAGTTAAAGAGGTATAGCAGGTATGGAGGACCGGGGTAGAATCAACACTAACGCTCAGGATGATCACCGTCCCTACGGCTCAGGAGGCTGGGTATTCTCTCTACCTCATAGCACACATATATGCTGTAAACCTACACAATGCTATATTAAACTACTAACTGCTTTGTGATACATGTGTCTTCTTTAAATACAGATATATTAATAAGTAGTTAGTAGTTAAATACAGTCCTAACTACTACTGTCTAAGTAGTAAGTAATTTAATATATAAATGTGAACGCAGCCTTTATATGGATGTCCTCTTGGGGTCCTGAACAAGTGATCTTTAATGTCAATGGCAGCTAGAGGATAAAGCACCAGGAAGCTACGGCTGATAGGAGATAAAGAGGGATGAAAGCAAACAGTGGCCGTCATATTCCATCTGAAGTTCTTTGACAGGCATATGACATTGAAACATGCAGTGGCTTTTTGACAACCTCTGCATCAACAAACTAGCCTGTGCAGACCAAACTTCTCGCTCTAATGATTGAGTTTGTTTCCGAGTTGAATGGCTTTTTTTTTTTAACACAAAGTGGCACAATGGAGCTGTGTGACTAACTCATACACAACCATACACTGGTGCTGCTTGATCGCAAGATTAATTGCTCATGTATTCAGGCCAGGAGTGCAGTGTTTTACACCTGCAGCATAACAGGCTGATTACACAGGAGGATGAAAACGTCATACAACATGAGCATGTCAAGGAGGTCCCTATTTTTAAACCAAATGCAAAGCAATAAGGATTAATTAAGCAGCTTAAGTCAACAGACATAAACACAGGTTGCTCTGCCTCTTGGGCAGCTATGGCACATTATCCGCAGACAACGCACAAAGCTTCCCTCTTCATTGCAAATTCAATGCACTCAAAAGTCAAGTCAAGAGCCGCATATGTGATAGCATAACCTCCACCTGTATTGAAAATTTCAATGAGTTCTTGCTTTCAGTGAAGGTACCTACGTCATCCAATGAACTGCAGTTTGTTGTATGAGGCAACCAGTTTGTTTGATGTTGAAACAAGACCAACAGCCTTGCTTTCCAACCAAGAGCAGTGATTGGACCTGAACCAAGAGCAGTGATTTATTTAAATAAAGCCTTACAAAGCATGTCGGCATTTTCTACAGAGCCAATGTTTATGGAAAGCACATGAAATACATGCATGTGTCGCCACCGCTTGGTGGGAGACAATGAAACCGAATTCAGGATGAATGGACATTTATAGGCAGCCTTGATGTGGCTGCCCAGGAGAGTAGTGTGTGCTAGATACTGCAGAGACTTAAACCAATTACACTCTCTGGAGATAAGATACTAAGAGAAGCCAGGCAGGTTTATAAATAGTTTGGGTCTGAAATCGAACCCGCAAGGATTTTAAGTAAAACAATCCGGACGAGGAGCAACACAAAATGGTTGCAGATTACATATTATAAAACAGTTTAATGAACATATAGATCTTTCTAAACACTGTTTATACATGCAACCAGCATCATCATGATTTTTAATAGACTTACCAAATTTAGCCTTGATTAGATGAATTGTGAATCATCATTATGTCCATGCAAGGAAATTATTATTGCAAATGCATTGAAAGATTTTCAATGGATAAAATGAATAATCCAACCATGGTGGCAACAATTTGCTAGGTTGTAGCACCAGCGCCTCAAGTGGAAGAGATGTTTGTGTTACGCCAAGTCAATGTTTCCATCACATTAAGTCCATATTGACTACCTGAAGTAGGGAGAGTTGAAACACACGTACTGAAACAAGGTGAATCATTTCTTGCCTAGTCCGTACATATCCACTATATATTGATTCATGTCAGGAACATCCCCTGTGAGGAGGCTTCGTATTTCTTTAAGATTAGATGAGGGTTGCTGCTGTCTGATGGTATAAAAAAGGAAAGTACATCGAAGGTGACACTAAACATTCATGAAGACCTGCCTTAATTAACTCAGCGGTTATTTGGACTTCAACAATACAATACCTCTGACATTAAATGTATTTATTATTCTATCTTTCTTTCCCAAAGTTGGTTGCTCCCATTACTCTACAGTCGTGAAGCCAAACCCATGGTAAACTGATAAAGAGGCTGTTCATGAACTGCTCCTTTCCTGCTTTTGTTTCTTTTGGTTTCAGAAGGCAATCTGTTTGTCCTCCTCTGTGCACAATCGGGATGCATTCCACTCCCTTGAAGGCTAGAGTGACATTTGGGTGAAATAAAGGGTAGAAATAACATCAAGCTTCGGGACACTTGAATGGCTGAAGGCGACCTGCACACAGAGGGACACATGGACACCACCAACACGTGGCAGGCAGCCACAGCTGAATCTCGTTTACCAAAGAAAAACATAAAATCCCATACCATTGTAGAACATAGCAGAAGGCGGCAAACCCTGCTGGCTTATCAATTTCTCACTCCTCACTTAATATTTAATCTGCTTGGTCTTCTCTCAACACACTCCCTTGGAAACCTCAACTCACTGCCGATATACTTTCTTGGTCTAACTAACAATTAATCCCAGATAAAAGTAATGATATAACCAACAATATTAATATTTGTAACAAAAAGGTAGCAGCCTGACTTATTTCCCTATAGCCTCATCTCTGTCGAACCCTATCACTCAAGCCTCACAAATACAGACAGGCCACCTGTGGCTCAGCTGGCACAGGAAATATATATGCTGCCCTTCACTCTCAACCCTTCCTTCAAGAACCGTCGCCTTTAACTGTTTTTGCGCTCAATAATTTATGTCAAGCGTCATTAATATTCAGCAGACTTCCAGCTGACCCTGCCCTGAATAGAGACTTCTCGACAGCAATGGTACTGGTGTCCTCTGCCTTGTTCTAAACTAAAGTAAAGAAATTAAGTTTGGGGAAAAGTGATCTTTCTTTCTATAAATCCATAAATGTGGACCTTCATCCCTGACTTGAAACATGGTTGTCAAAGACTTACGCATATGCTAATAACGTCAAATCCCAACACAATGTATTGCATTGGCAGCAATTAACCCATGAGCCGTGAGGGGGAGAATCCTGGAGACTCCTCCCAATCCGGATTTCAGCCAAGCTCAAATAAAAAACGTTCCAGAATTTGCCATTTGCAGGAAATCAATGATTACTTTTTTTCATTTTAATGTACCGGTACCTACAATTGTTCAAATTATTTTAATAGCTCTGCAAACATATGATTTATTTTTAAGTTTAATCGAACAGTGTAAAATGAAGACTTCTAATGGGAGAATCCCGGCTGTCATTTTAAAGGGATTCCATACAGTTGCTGTTCTTCGCTGGTTGAGGAGAAGCTACCGGAGCTCAGCCCGGGCTGGTGCCAGCAGTACCCCTTGGCTATGACAGCTTGCTGGCTTACTTGGACCATTTACACATCCTCCATGGTTGTTGGCAACGCCAGGCGGCCCTTTGGGCTTTATCAGCCCCGAACACACACTGGGAATAACCAATCTATCAAAACCATTTACACACATAGACTTTCAAATCAATCCACACAACTGTATTGTCTCACACTGAGACATACACACACCCTCGTGAAAGAAGGATTGGAATTGTCGCAAAAGCTAAAGCCCAAAGCACACAGCTGTGTCAGGATGAAACGCAAAATAATGTTATTTTTCCTAATATCCGTGTCCGAAATAGAGTCCTTAGTGTGCTTTTCTCCATTAAGAACGGTACGATTCTATTTGGCTTTTGCGTGGCCCTAGAAACATGATCTGTGTGGGTGGGGCTTAAGGCAGAAATGAGGGGGAAAGAATGGCCACAGATTTGAGAGACAGACACACACACTGATTAAAGCACACACAAACAATAGCCGTCAATAGATTTGAGAGAACCCCCCCCCCCCACACACACACACACACACACTTGCCATCAATAGATAAACTGATAGAAAGCAGTGTTTCCCCTACGATTTTCCAGCAGTGGTACTGAGGGGTTATATTGTACAGTGGTGCACAATGTTTTTCTGCACAGTACTGATGTGTTTGCAAAGTGCAGATCTGCACGGGCGGCGGGAGGTTGTGTTCACTGATTATAGAAAGGCTCAGGTGCACACAAATGCTCTCATAGAATGGTAAGAAAATAAAGCATTGAAAAATATTCCATGGAGCACAATTTTCACATACACTCTCTGGCAAATAGTCACAGCACTAAACAACAATGAAAACAGTGAGTGTTATTAGTCACACATTTAAGGCTAGTGGGAGGGAGTCACCGGAGCCCAGGGCCTTCTCTGGGCATCTCTGCACCTGGTGCCTCTCCAGTATGTCTTACATCTACCCCCGTCACTCGGTCACCCCTGTAACCACAAATGGAATTCCCCATGCCTTTGTTTGTACTAAAGATTGACTCAAGTTCATTGCTTTATCTTAGTCCATTGAATGCATTAGAGGGCAAATGTTTGCAATTTCCCTGGGATGAAAATAACCAGCTTTTAGTGCTCTGGAAGCTAATGTGATTACAGAGAGGAACTCAAAAACACAACCCCTGATAAACTTGGTTGGAAACAGCATCAGGGCTTCAATTCCATTTGTTCACCGACTGTCTTCCTTTACTGATTAAAGAAAAACAGAAATTATTTTGCGCACTGTGTTATGCAATACTGTAGCATTGAGTGTTTCACCCTTAGAGGATACAACTCCAATTGTTTACGTTTAGGTTTGACTGAATGTGGGCAGAGGGCTCTTCAGCATGTCCAATTTCACATGTGAGTGAGAACAATGCGTTTTTCTGGCACATCTGATGTTATGTCTCTTCAATACAACTCGTGATTTGAAAACCTGTATCCTGCTGCTTGTTGAGTGGACACTTTACTGTGGGCCTGGGAACTAAAGCTGAAGATTTTAATTAATTTAATTCCCATGATTTTCTATTACTTCTGAGTGAAGTGTTCAGTTCAGTTTATGTGTGTGCATGTGTCTGCCTGAGTATGTGCGCTTGCATGCGCGTGCATGCGTGAGTGTGTTTAGCATTTGCAATTATTAGTTATGCTAATTTACTTTGATCAGTTTCTGTACACCATGCTGCTTTGGAAAGTTTCATTATTAATAGTATATTAGGAGGTATCTTTTTACAGGTCAGACAGATGTCTACAAGCACTAGTGTAGTACAAGTGGTTTAGCAGTTAGATTATACAGTCTGCTCTTTCACCTGCTTCTGTAGTCCTGCACCTTACTATAAACTATGTTGGGCTATAAAGTGATACAATTATCCACCTGATTGATTCAATAAAGTATGGTGACATCTCCCGATTAAATTACAGAATTGATTCACCACCTCCATTACCGGCAACAACAAAAAAAATCGCAGAAGTACATTCATCAAGGACAGCGCCTGTTTCATCACGAGATTGTTGTGAGGTGGAGAGCAACCAACTGGGAAATACCCTGATATACTGTACATTAAGGGATGGGCAAAACGATTATTTTCCACAAATCAGTTCTTTCAGTTCCGTTCACTATCAAGATTCGTTCGTTTGTTTCGTTGGTTAAGTCAGATGGTCTGTTACGTCATTTGCCAGGGAATAGGAAATTATGGAATAAATGTTAATCAACATCCATGTAGCCTACTACTTTCTAATGTTCTGACGAAATTACCCATGTTAAGTGTAATATTAAGCATAGATATAAAGCACTTTTATTTTTTTATTCTTTTCATAAATATCCTTAATACATCATGGGGTGCAGGAAGAATTAAATGCCGTCTTCCAAGTAGCACTAATAAGCAGCGAAGCACGTTAGCAAGTAGACCAAACAAGACTCATAATGGTAGGTAAAACAATACTGCATTAAATCATGCAATTGTGATGTAGAATAGAATAAAAAGAAACATAAAGTGCTTGCATGATGTTGAAGCCTACAGCAATCGTTAGTTAACTTGTGTTAACTGGTGGTTCCTTATCATTTGTTTACCCATGGGCCATGGCAACGCGATTGCTACCTGCTCTCATTGGCTGAATCAATGAGAACGTTTTAGACTCAACATAATAAGGTCACGGGGAGACGAAGCTCTGTTCGCTTGTATATTTTATTTACTTGACCATATTTTTGTTATATGCAAAAAAAAAGAAGAAGAGAATCAGTTCTCTTGTTTTGGGAATCAGTTCTCGTTGTCACCTTCGGGATTCGTTCGTTCTGAGTGACCGAATCGTTCGCGACCGACCCATCATCACTACTGTACATTTGTAACATTTTTCAAAACATACCACCCTTTCATACAGTTTACAGTCTTACCTGTTATGATAGTATGTGATGAATTGTGTTCTCTACACAAATAGTTCAGAATGAGACTCAGGGCTGAGATAAACTGTGTGTGTTATCACTCTTTTCCTTTTCCTCAGAGCTCTGTATGGATGGGATAAAACTATTATTTAACTGCCTGGATAATGCAGAAATTAGGTACGTAAATGAGATTGCGTTGAAGTTAAGAGATGCATTTACTAAGACTGCTACTATCTTTAGATTCAACCATCATTTCATATGACAAATTACTGTTATCCACTTCAAAAGGTAAAAGTCAACTTGTAACTGCTTCAATGTCTACCCTCGATGGCAGATTTGTACTTGCCTTGTCTATTACCTAGCTACCTATTAACTTGTCACACTCAGTCAGGTGTGTTTCAGATGCTTACAACTGAAAGATAAAAGCCATTTTGAATCAAATGGTATACCGATAAAGGGATTGATATGTACATCACAAGAAACAAATATTGAAAACTGGATATCTGAAACCCTGTTGACCTCAACATATTTGCGCCAGTGGTCATTTCATAGTGGCTGGTATAATGCTACTGGCTATAACCAGCCTCATCGCCATTGGTCCAAATGGTGCAGTTTTTCCCCTTCCATACATCATCATCATTATGACTAAAGGAAGAGCTGCGGTCTGTAAGCCCATAACGCTCGGGCGTCCACGCACAACGATGTGGCCGGTGATAAAAAAGTTATCAATCTCGAGCTCACTGAAGCCCTCTGCAGATGATGGGTATATAACTACCTCTATTAAACTCCAAGTGACCATCGTCCTTCTTCTGCCACGATTCTTGAGAGGGAATCAGATAAGTCATACCGCGCCAAAGAGAGTTGGACAGTACAAGCTTCATGCACCAAACTTTCTGAGCGGGTACGCTTTCACAACTTGGTGAGAGTGACATGGAGAATGGAACTGTACAATAGCAGCGCTTCTTGGAAAACATAATTTCACAGAACTCAAAGAATTATTATATATTATTCAACAATTATCTTTAGCAGGTTTGATTATAGTTTGTTAACATAGTTGCTACGTTCAGCTGGATACATAGAGGCCAATTTCACCGTGCAGACGAGAATGTATTGATGCTTAATGAGGGTGAAATACACTTTAAAAGGGTTAATAGATATTAACTATCTAATATCTGCTTTCCTAGGCCCATGGTTTATTTTCAACCAGATCCGTAGGAGGGCAAACAGAATATTAGCAATTGGAACAGGATCAGTTTCTCTCCAGTTGCTTCATTAGGGAAACTGATGTCAAAAAACAATACCATTATGCCAAGATACTAGGGGTGAAACGGATCAGTGTGTCCACGGTTCGGTTCAGATAACCGTTTTGGGCCTCGGTTTCGGATACGGTTCGGATTAGGATCATGTCCGTGGTAGTAAAAAGGCAGACTTTTTTTTGACGGAGGGTTTGGGGGAGAAACACAAAAATGAATGAGACCCACAGGCTATTTGCAATGTGTTAATTGACTGCAATCAGACAACTTGCAAGGCTTTTTTGTGCAATAAATGTTCCCCTAAATGCATTTGAAAACATGGTGCACTGAGTGTAACATGTAAGGGATAACGGCCGACGAGGCTTAGAACTCTGGCGACGAGCGCAGCATGAAGCCAGAGTTGCCTCTACCTGTCCATTATTTCCATCGAACCGGTCGACCTCGAAGGCCGTTTTCCCGCTATCACCCGTTTGTATTTATCTCCCGTATATTTAGAATATAATTGTATCAATTACTTTCTTTAAATTTAGGAATCGTGCGCTTCAACTTCAGAAAACAACCTATTACAGCTACCTCATTGGCTCGGGCAGCACTGGAGAGAATGCATTCCGCTGGGTCCTAAACACCCTTTTGTATCGGACGTAGGCTACAGTAGGCAAAATACGCTACATAAGGCAATGCCTTCATGAAACCGAAATCCGCGGATCACCAGAATGCTCCGAACTGTGGTAAACGAACCGAACGGATTCGGATACAATTCGAATCCGCTGCAGGCCTACAAGATACTAACCAAAAGTCCTGTCGAACAGTTTATTTCAGATTGCATTTAGATGATCACTTATCGGTCTTTCATTTCACCTTTGCCACATATTTTCTGTGTTTCAGTTAAATTTCCTTCAACTGAGCCAGAAATAGATGTAGTCACAGTAGGCTGTTTTGATTGTTTGTTTGTTTTGTTTTGTCTTGTTTTTGTTTTATTTATTTATTTATTTTTTATTTTCCACAATGTCTTGTTTTTTAAACAATTTATGATGACTATATGCTCTGTAAGGTGACCTTGGGTGTCTTGAAAGGCGCCTCTAAATTAAATGTATTATTATACGATGGAGTTACGCATCTACTGCACATCCGGCAAATATCGTCACTATAATATCTAAAATAGTAATCAGGAGAATGACAATACCTCTAAGAGCCACTTCATAGTCTGTTTTAAATAATATAATGTAGCTAGCTCTACCTCCCCTCCTCCTCCCCCCCCCTTTTCTCTGGCTACACTTTGCTGCAATATACTTAACTCCACATGAAGTACTTTACTTTAATGATGGTCAGTGGATTAGAGCATTTAGTGAAATTATTTCATTATGCCAATGCAGTGCAAAAGGTCAAATGATTGTCTTGAGATTTCATCTTTTGGATCCAGCAGCGCAAGGCTGCATTTCTTAAAGTAAAATGACGAGCCAAATTATGTTGAATTTTACAGTGATGAATAAGATGACATTAACAGAGCTGAGGACAATTACACTATTGAATGAGGAAAAACACTTTCATATATCTGGATTAGATGGGTAAAACACAATAACTAAAAGGAAACTTGATGAGAAACATAATCTATTTAGTATAGCTCAAGGTATCCCATAAGATATCTTACTACTATATAATAGCAGGCCTGTCGGAATAGTTACTCGGAAAGTTGGTCAATGCGCATGTGCCAAGCAGCCTGCAGCTCACACACACACAGCACGCGCAAATGCACACATACAGCGCACGCACGCACATCGCACACACACACACACACCGCACACAAACACACACGCTCACACACACCGCAAACACAAGAGATACATCGAGATAACAGCCCCGTCGTCGACACACTCTCCCAGCTGAGACGTTATGTCTATAGACTGCAGAAATTGCGACAAAAGAAGTGAAGAGGCAATTTCTCAATTCGACAACACAACGGCCTAAGGTTCATTTCATCATATAAAAACCGCTCAAACATCACGCCGACCAGCATTTCAACAAAAAAGATGCGCAATCTCTT
Source organism: Gadus chalcogrammus (assembly GCF_026213295.1). NCBI lineage: Eukaryota > Metazoa > Chordata > Actinopteri > Gadiformes > Gadidae > Gadus > Gadus chalcogrammus. The sequence continues at coordinate 12,268,319 of NC_079417.1, forward strand.
AAAGAGACAGCGTCCCTATTACACAACGAGAACATGTGAATAACACAGTATGGGGAATTATGTTTACAGAGTCCACCACAAGACTACACTTTGTTGCTAAAAGGTAATATTACTCTTCTCCTTGAGCATCCCGAAATGTCTACACACTTTGTTGCTCAAAATTGTACATTACTCTTCTCATTATTGATATCCCCCCTGCCGACTGTTTTAGATGTTTTATTTAATGTGTGTAGACTTTGTGTGAATGTAGGCTACTGCACACAAATGAACCAAATTTTCAGTTTCATAAGAAGCTGTTTAATATTATTTTCAACTAACATATAGTAGTTGCCATGTCTCGTGCCAGTCTCGTGTTGATGACGCTTCAGTCTGCAATTGCATGTCATTGAGTCGCCACCTAAATGATTATCAGCCTGTTGCCTTTTGTTCGCTGAATGGTTGAAAAATATTTAAATGTTGGCACTGCTTTTCAGAGTCATTCGTTGTGAAAGCTAAACGATAGGTCTCAACATAACCCTAAAAGTACACATCATACAATAAATTACAATACATGAGTTCACAGCTGCACGTGTATATAGAACGTTTTTTTTGTTATTATTATTGACAATTAGCTGAAGATTATTTCTCAGTTATAATCTTTCACCGATCGATGCTTTGGATGTTGTGAATGCAACGGAATATATGATGCATCGTTGCAGCAACATTGAAGAGGATCGCGATGAGTTCTGCCCCTTCTGCCTCCGTGCTGTCTGCGGTCAAACCAAGACAAGCTACAGTGACAGCGGCCGCACTTATCCCGCCTCTTGCAAAATTAGACCCTACGTCATTTACCGCACCTTGCAAGCCGACCCCCCTTAACCCCCCGTTGATTCTACCGAGGTCTGAACGTCATCGATGTCCGAATATACATGTAAAGCATCAAGGGTGAATCACCCTCAGGGTTGAATCTCCTGATATACAAATGTGGCAAAAATATCCTTAAATGCTTGCATCATAACGTAAAGAGAAAATTATTATGCTTGGTTCATTGAGTAATAGGTGAACCAAAATGTTATCTTTGTAACATTATAGGCAAATGTTATATTATGCGCTCAGAAATTTGTTTTATTATCGACTGGGGTTTCCACATTATAGCTATGGGTTTAAATACAACCAGAGGTTGAGCACGTGTAATACTCGCACAGAAACTCTATTGATGTCAAGGATCTTCCTTTTAAACCCAGCTCGAGCATTCGATTTATTTGAATGAAGAATAACTCTTTAATTCAGCCTTAAAACGTATACATATTTCCTGCCCTAGGATGAATTGAATGTGTGTAATGTAAAAAACGATTCACTGATTAATGCAAATTAAGGATTCCAATACTTTAGTAGATGAGCTAGCACAATTTTTTTTCAAATGTTGAAACCACCACTGAAGTGAGGAATTATAACAATTCTTTCATGCATAAAAAATGCAGCCCTTTCAGATATGCTTGCCTTGACAAATGCCACCACACACTTGCTAATATACACCATTACAAAGTTAAAAGCGCTAAATCTTTACATCTTTAACAGGAAGCTATGACTTATTTAGAATCCAAGCACAATGTAGGACTGTTAATCTTATTTCCAGTGCACAGAGCACAAATTAATGTAACCAGGGCATCTTAAAAAGTCTTGCCTGGAGCATTCAGCTTTCTCTTGGCTGGCTATTTATATAGCTGATGTGACCACTTAAAGACCGGCCATTGGTCGCTTCAAGTGCCACATCTGCAATTCCAATAGAAGCTTCTGTTTGAGGTCTGGCCAGGCAGAAAAGTGGAGAGAAATTGGGGGAAAAGGTTAAAGATGAGAGAGAGCCCTGTTACTGCCAGATAGCACAGATGGAAAACAAGCAATTAGAGCCGTGTGGAGGACGGGCACGAGTTCTCCACTTAGACAGAAGCTCTTTCTCTCACCAAGAGTGTTTGTGTCTTCTCTGTGTGTTGTGGAAACACTGCCACCCTGCCCCAGAGTCACAGCAGAGTAAACTTTATCCAACCGACAACAGGGAAAAGTCACAAGTATCAAACAGACTGTCAAGCGCTGGAAAGGGAACAGGGGAGGGAACATCCACCATGCAATTGGTTAACACAATGCAGGGGATTGTGTGGTTTCAAGTTACCTATTTTCAAGCCTTACCCTGTCTTACATTTTAAATTATAGGTTGTTGAAGCTTATGTACAAACATCCATAGTTTGGTGATTTTCACACTGCTCCAATGACTAATCGGTAGTGTGACAACATTATTGTAGAAATAGCTAGCTCTACCTCTCAAGCAACAATTGAGTGTTTCTTTTCTTGATATCTTTGTTTTGAAGAGGTTGGTTCTATCGAGGAGATGCACTCTGGTTAATTTAGCTCTGTTGTGCTCTTCAAGGGGATGACAATACCATGGCATATTCTCAGTCAGAACACAGATAAGTGTCTGCCTAATTATAAATTTAAATTGGAGATAACACAAATAGTACATAACATGCTTTTGAATAAGTAGAAGATCTTTTAACCTGCAACATTTAACACGTCATGGGCATTTTCTTGATATGCTTTCCCTTGCACAGACCAAAGTTATAGCAGAAAAACAAAAGCAATGATGCCAACGTCCCTGTTTGACTGTTTGAAAGGGAGGGTTCAGAAGATATATAACAAAGCTGCATTTAAATAGGGTTGGTTTTTGGACAGGGAAAGAGGGTGAAATCTCTAAAGGAGTCAGGATTTGTGGAGAGCTGGATTTGGGATAGTTTCATTGGCCTGAGGGATCTCTGACCTGAGAAAAACCAACAATAATGTATAAAACCGAGGATCACAATGTGAGCACCTTTTCCCCTGACAATCACATTTATGCAAAACTCGAACGATCTTTTAATTTGTCGTAGATTTAACATTGATCCCCTTATGCTACATATCTCTGTACACAGTATTTTTTATCTCGTATTTTCTAGAAATAGTAATTGACCTGTTTAAAGAGATATAGCTGTCCAGCATGTAGAGGTGCGGTTATTATATGAGATTGTATCAATTATTTTTTCCGTGCTCTGCAACCAGAAGAGGCTATAGTATGCTGTACTTGTCTGATGTAAAGTGCACTACTTATCGAGATATATGGAGAACATAAACAAGCCAGATCAAGTGTGGCTCTTGGCTATAGGATGGATCTGCTTACATAAACTCCAGAAGTATCCCTTTGGAGTGTATGAGTGTCTGGACAGAGGAGGGAGAATATTTGGAAAACAAAGTTCCTCCTTCCCGTGCAAATGGGGAACAGGGCTTTAGGGCACCGCATCCGTGTATGGATCAAAAACATGAATCACTCCATCATTCAATATCGCCCACGGCTGTTTGGGGGCTGAACACAGGAGGTCTCCTGCTGTGAGTGGGTATAATGATACAGGCATGGGGTCTTTATCTGCCCAAAGTGGGTGTAGCGAGGGATGTTGTGAAGCAGGCAAGGTCTCCCTTTGTTTCTGAAATCAATAGCCCTGGTCCATTCCTACCCTGAGGGGTCACTTGCCAAAGCTAAAGAGATCTTTTAACTTTCTAAGACACCAGTGAGAGCAGACCCCCAACGATGGAACATGTAGTCAAGCTCCACCAAAATAATCTAATTTCATCTTTGAAAAAGTTCAGCTAAGCCTGTAACCATCACTGTCTTTCAACAAAGCGTTCGATTTTCATTTTTAACAGAGGGGTCTTTTGCAGAATACAGAAATACAGGGTCTTTCTCAGGTTGAGGATTTACAGTCTTCAACAACTCCGAGTCCTATAGTCTTCCTTTTGTAGCCCTTGCGATGTTGGAAAGATGGATGAAAGTCTTTAACATTTGAAAGGAGAGAAAAGGGGGAGGAGAAGGCTCAGCAAGGCAGTTGCAACACACCAAAGGCAACATTAAACAGACAGCGGAAGAAATAGAGAAACCCTCAGGGAAAATGTAGGAGCGGGATATAAACATAAATGTGACAGCTGTGGGGCGGGAGGGTGGGCAAAGAGGAAGAAGAAGCAAACGAGCGGTATCCTGTACAAAGAGACTAATCTAGCTGAAGATCTGAGCTCAGTTTACTGAAATCCACACAAGGAGGGGAAAAACTAAACAGGAAATAAAGCGAAAAGGGGAAGGCGGGAAAAACACAGTTAGAAGGCCGCGGTAAAACCAAATGCATGACAGCTGGAGACGAGGAAAGTCATAGAAACCCACTGAGAGTATATATAAAATGATGACATGGAAATGAGAATATGATGGGATGGATAAGATAGGAGCAACACATGAGATAACGGTGAGGTGATGTTAGAGGGAGGGACAAGACAGCAGAAATGTAACGACAGCATGGAGAAGGATGAGCAGGAAAACACTTGCATGTGCATGAAAGGACGGCAACAGTTGGCGAGAGAGAGAGAGATCTCTCTTTCAATTTACCAAATATCACAAAAAGGACAGTGTCCAGGAGCCACAAATTAATAGGGTACATTTAAAAGGAAGGATAGTTTTAGCTCAAAAATGGCTTTTCCACAAAAATCTAGATTTTTGGAATTCATTGTCAAGTACCCTTTCAAAAAGAGAGTGTGCTTGTAAATTGACCTAGAACCAGTAAACAATGAAAAGAGGATCCTGCCACCGACAAATCTCTTTTGTAATAAAGATTTGTGCTTGCACTGTAGAGTTTGACACGAACTTACAAGCCAAAGAAGCCAGGTCAAAGATCCCTCAGACGATGGAAAATGTACGCCCACCTCCAGCTTAACACATTTCGGTCTTTGGTCTCATGGGTGCAGAAAAACAATGCTTTAAATCAGTATTAAATCTGACCAAAGGCTACATTTGTACAAGAATGGGGTCAAAGAGCGGCCGCTTTCACTTTATACTCTTTGCCAAATGGCAGAACATTGTAGGAGTGATCTTTAAAAATACAAGGCAGAGTATTACACTCCCTTGAAAGGGCTGATGTTAAGGTCAAGTGTGCTGATCATAGAATCAGCCTGGTTTGATCCCCGATCATGAGGCGATGCTCTTCCCAATGGCCGGTGCTTGAATCATTGACATTCCTCAAAACTTGGACAAAAAAAGGAATGTATGATAAAAAAAAAGACTATTTTAAGAGTTGAACTGGAAGAGGAAGAAAAAAAAGTCTTCTAAAACGACCGTGACATTTCAAAAGGCCAGACTACCTGAGAGGCATCAACTCTTCCGCCATTAAGGCAGCACAACACCTTCTCGAGAGGCACCTACCCGTCCGCTATGAAAGCGGCGCAATGCCTACTTAAGGCTTTAGGTATTTTTTATAAAACATCAAGAGCTTTAAGTAAGCATTTAAACATATAGTACCATTAAACACATGTGAAAGTATATGTAGTTTGAGAGAGTTCGGTGGTGTTGAATAATAGAGGGATAATAAATAATTACAATAATACCAATGATAATATCATGTCAGGTATATTTCAAAATGGCAGTTGCAAATTGCTTCATGTGGATTAAAAGAAGGAAGGCCTTACAGTGCTTAAGGTGTGATAAAATAACTTGAATCCGGAATGTTTTTGGAAGCACGCATCAGAAGCCATGAATATTGGGTTGTGTGGGATACTTGCCAAAGATTAGTTAGTATTCTGGCTGCAGCTGTTTGCACTTACTAGAGGCATTGTAGTTGTAAGAGCCAATATGCCAATAATTGATTTATAACAAATATTTAGTTTAAAATGATAAAAAAAATGCTAATAGTAATTTTATGTTAATTCATAATGTGTAAAACTGTTAAAATGCATAATTTTGTGAGGTATAAATGGTAAATATGTTATTCTCTATGTTTTGGGATTTTTACGTAATGACGTCAGTGTATAGTTATAACGGTAACGGCGGTAACGTAATTCAGTTTGGAGTTTGACATTGATGGAAGCTACAGTTTTTTGACCGTGCGTAAGACCGTAGTTTATATCGTTGAAGACGTGCATTTTGTTTGAAGACTTTCAAGTAAACATTTAAAAACAAAGGAACATTGTCTTGTCTTTTCGCCCACGTTGCAAACGCTGTTAGCTGACTCCAACAAGTGGTACAGAGGACGAGTAGGAGTGAGACGGAGTGCCACTATAGTAGTGATGAATCATTGAGACAGGTAATTACAGAATAATTACAATAATCTAGCCTGGATGAAGTCATGCATGAATGCTTCATGTTAGAATCCACAGGAGGAATGTGAGGATGATTTGGTGAGCAAATTATAATACGTCACTTTTTTCTGTATTTTATTAAGAGATTTTACCCTAACTTGCTGTCACTAATTGTATCAAAAACAATAGAGATGCCTAATTGATATAATTAAAAAGGCGGCAATAGCAATAGTGTAGACCAGTCACGACACAGGGCAGAGGGTGACAGAGCACGAGGGATCAACATGAATTGTGGCCACTCTTAAATGTATGAGGCAGCAATTAGATACATTTGACTTGTTACCAGTCCATTAATCGAGTACCCCATATCATTTAAAGGTTTGGAGTCTCATTTCTACTTCTACGTGTATCATCAGATGGCCAACTCGGTGTCGTGCAGCCATGCCCTCGTCTCTGGTCCTAAGTCAAATAGGCAAGCTTTTGAGGGTGGGCTGTATAGGGGGCAGCCGGTGATTATGTGCTCGGCAGTCTGTTCAGGTTCGCCACACTCGCATTCCGCACTGTCCGATAGGCCACTAGCCTGGTTCTACCAGACTCTCGTACTTCACTTAATTTCCTTTCATTTGTACAGAGAGTCTGAATCAATTGACAAACGTTAACTCACTTGAAGGCGGGTGTCTGTTGAAGTTTAAAATGATTGGATCTGCCCAGTGCCACTCTGGATCTGCCATAACCAATCGCTAACGTTTCGTTGTGACGTATGTCATGCGCCGGGAATCACGCGCAGGTTGTACACAAACCAAACACCTTGCGCGTCTGCACGAAAATGTCCGTCAACGACAGCTGCAGGTTTTGTTCGTCTAATTTAATTTATCAGGGAAAAATTGCACATTGTAAATCAATATTTTATAGTAAGGCCAGAGATGATGTATGCAGTCAACTTTCGAAGCTGGGTCTAATCGTTGACAACACGCCATCGTCATTGTTCTCAGACACGCCCTCTGTTCGCTGATTGGGCGCCGCTGTAGCGGCCCCAGAAAACCAAATTACATTACAGCAGGTCCAGACCTAGTACTGAAGGGAAATTCAAATTGAGCGGAAGTACTTAGGCGGGCGGAGCCAGGCTAAGGCCCCACTTCTTCAGAGATGAAAGCCTATGTAATGTTTTTTTCAGTAAAATTCTGAAATGACAAACCAAACTAATTATGTGCATCAATATATATCTAGCTGATTTAAATTTATTTAAAACTCCATTCCATATTTCCAGCGGAGTGCAACACCTGTGTAATATTTTACTTGATATGATATCCAGTATATACAATTATTAAGTTTGAAAAAGTCAGGCCACAGGAGTAGGAATATAATTAACCCCTAATTATTCTGGTTTGCTGTACATGGTAGTTACAATAAATTAGCATCTGCCAAACTAAGTAATACAGAACATTAACATTAAACATCATAGCAGTTAAAAAACAAATAACAATTAAAAGGCAAACCCAACGCAACTCATGTAGTTCCCGTTTACAGGCCTTCTATCACATGAATTATACCAATATCCCATTAAATAAAACATTATCTGTTAGTATGAAAGAAAGTAAAGAGCTAAGAGAATGTTTGTGCTTACACAGTTCCTCATGAACGCTTGGGGGCTATGTTGGAGCAAACTGCAGTGACACCTTGCTGATCAAACGTTTTTGTGACGGTGTATGTGTGATGGTGTTACATCTGGATTGGGTGCACAGAGGCGTCCTTTCCTTGAACTTATTGAGGTAAGATTTCGGCATCACATGTTTTGTATTCATGCATACGGTATTGCTCATGTTGTCCTGTTCTTTTAAGTAGCAAGCTCCTTAAAATTGGCTATTCAAGCACTCCCACTAACACCAGAGGCACCAGCGAGGATGTGGAGAGAACACACAGCAAGCAGAATGACCAAATAGAAAATAGGATGAATACTGGAGCATGTGGAATCATGGAGATTTACTGGAAACCTTACTGCGCATTAGATACAGGATTCATGGCTGTACAGAACTGAAATATTGACAAAATTGGCAAGCTCAATAGGCTACTGAACAATGCAGTGTATAGCCTATTTCCATTGCAAACTGCAGTATGATTACCTAAAACCAAACTGATTTACAGTTACTGCTCAATCAACTTTTTACCCTATGCTCAATCAACTAAAAAACAATGTTAATCCCAGCCTCAAGTACGGTTGGGTATCGTTTGGGTTTTATCCGATACCGGTGCCTTCTCTGTACTTTTTTAACGGTTCCGGTGCTAAAACGGTTCTCGGACCGGTAAAAACGAAACCGCACACACTTGCATACATGCACGACTTGTTACGAGTTTCACATTAAGCAGACGCTGAGTTGAAGTTTAGGACATACACGCTGTCACACACGCTGTTGAATGGCAACAGATTTTGCTAGCCTACTTGATATGCAAGATTCATGGTTGGCATTAAATTACTTGACTTAAACGAAGAGGAAAGGCTGCTGTGACTGCAAAATATTTTTTTTTTATAAAAAAATAAAAAATTACAAATAATAATAATTGTTCGAAAGCAGGCAGGCACGCAGCTATGCTGCTCGCGTTTAGCCTTGCATGCAGGGTGGGGTTTAAAACATTACTGCCAAAGTCATATGGGGTAATATAACACAGGTGCACAAGGCAGCCACAGGAGACGCCAACATTGTTATCAACCGCTCGGTATCGCACCGAATTAATTCCCAAGTTTTGAAAAGAAAAGGAATAAGCGACTGTTTACTTGGTTTTGAACAGATAGTTTTTGATGCATGCATCGACTTTGAGTTTGTTTGTTACTTTGAAATCACATATGATCGCAACACACACACACACACACACACACACACACACACACACACACACACACACACACACACACACACACACACACACACACACACACACACACACACACACACACACACACACACACACCAACCTGTCGATCTTCAATCAAAACAACATCAAGTAAGTGATGCCGCAGCGCGTTGAAAAGTCCGTCCCGAGGCGCCAATAGGCTTTATGCTTTATATGTTTTAAAGCCGTGACACACTCTTTCACCAGTTGGCCTGAAATACCACGCCTATCCGTCATGGACCTAAAGTCGCAGTCGTAGGCCCTACCATGCGCGTTTAGAAGGGCAACATTGAGAAGGGTCCCGTCTGAAACAGTGACCCGCGGCGTTCCGAACGTTGTGTAATCAAATACATCGGTATCGTGGTATATAAAAAAATCATATAACGAAAATACACACCGTTATTCGGTGCGAACCGGTATACCGCCCAGCACTAACGCAATTTGACGCCGCAACACCATGGGGGGGGGGGCAGGGGGCGTTAAAAAAAGTCTGGCAACGTTATGAGGCACCGAAATGTGCGTTCTTATTTAATCTCGGTACTACCGTTTACGTTAGAACCGGTGCCCTACTGGAACCGAGTTTCGGTGCTCAACCCTAGCCTCAAGTGGCTTAATGCTTTTATTAAATGGTTACTAACTGTAACTATAGACTACCTCGTAAGATAAAAAACAACAACACAGTAACATAAAATGCAGTAATGTGGAACTAACTTTTGGTTCTGGATTAGAATATGATTGTTTACTTAGTGCATCTCTCCATTCTTAATCACTTTGATATTTGAGCAGTTAAACTGAATCAACATGGGCCATGACTATTTAAGGGTTCATTTGAAAGACTGGTGAATGTTGGTAAGAATGTAAATATGAAGCCAGAAATATAGCTGGCAGGGCAGATCTTGGAACCGTGCATGTTCCCTATTGGCAAAACCAAATCCAAGAGGAAACAAAGCAATATGTGTCTGTTATTCGTGAAGTTATGTTAAATTTTGGGCTAAACAGTACACAAACTGTTCAAATGTCCGCAATAAAAATATTTATGAGGATAATAACTGTGAGAGCAGTTTACACTCACTGCTGCTCTATTGCCAGACATACTGAGGCAGCTTTTCTATGGGAAAAACCACACAGTGACGTGACTCATTTAAGTGTTTCGGTTCATTTATATTAGAGAAGACCAGGGGAATCAGCATGCAGAAGCTTAGTCACATGGCTGGGATGTGATTCTGGCCGCCAAATGTAAGAATGAAAAACATGCTGCCGCCACACAGTCTTTAATTACAGAAATGGACCTCTGACAGACCCTTTTGTGACCTGGTTTATTCCCTGGAGAGGGCAGACACACGCACACACACCTTTTTTGACCTGGTTTATTCCCTGGAGAGCACGCACACGCACCTTGCAAGTTTATCTATATCAATGATGAGAAAATGATTTAGCTTCCACTATACCTTCCTCCAGGCTCTCCCTCACCTTGCTCCTTTCATGTCTCACACTTTTTTTATGCTGCCTATAGCAGGTGTGATTTATGATCCAATGAAAACTATTTACATACTACCATTAGGCAAATTATGTCAAGAGGGGTGCTGGATATGCAACCCCAGTGTCAGTTCAGTCCCTGGCCTGGTTGGTCAGCTGGGATTCAGCCAGCCAAAACGCACACTGATACACAAATCCCCAACTACATACATCTGTGAGAGCAGAACAAACACAGAACCGGGAAACGCGTGGTTTCCTGCTCCTTTCCAGTGTTGTCATTGACCTAGCTAGCGGCTATCCAAGATACCAGAGGTCAGTTAAAGGCAGGCCGCGGTCTGGGGCAAGACCAAGATGTGCCCTGTCCAGACCCGGACGTATTACTGATTTATACATTCATGACGGAGGGGTGATAGTTTTACTGGATCAGCTTTTCTAGCCATTATGACACTGTTTTTTTTTTTTTTTGCATGCGTAGTAAATCAGCCCAGGTGATGCTACTCAGCTAAACAAATCGATGCATTCCGATAAGCGTTTTGAGGAGAGTTTGTAAGTGAGACACAGAAAACCAACAGGGGAGGGATGAGGTAAAAAGTTATTAAGCATGGTCAAATGTAAAATGTTTTGCTGTCTACTAGGCCTGCACGATAAATCGTTAAAAAAATCGCGATCTCGATTCGCCCGTGTGGATTTAAGTTTAAAATTACTTATTTCTTTTTTAAGTCTTCATCTACAGGCGTGTGGAGTTGGTTCAGTAGTTATAAAAGGCCATCAACTAAAGACAAAGTGCTGCTATATGTACAAAATAAATCAATCCGTTTTTGATACTGCACTTTAATCAGTTATAAAGGGCCATATGAAACGCAACGTGCTTGAGGTGCAAAAACATAATGTTTGGTTTCGCTTTTTTTTTTGTCATGGTTCATGTGTGCAATAAAACTTATTTTTTCCTGGGAAAAAAATCGTGGCAGAGAATCGTGATATCAATTCTAAGCTAAAAAATCGTGATTCAAAATTTTCCCCTAATTGTCTACCTTAGGTAGACAGTGTTTACCAGAACATCTGAAACATGGTGAGGCCCTATACATGTGTATAATGCAGCGTTTCCACTGCCAAAAGTGGGCGTGACCCGGACTTAGCTGTACCCATTTTGGCCTCGTTTTCAGTACTCCTCCGTTGGGGTACTGAAAACGCGACGAGACGCCTGAAAGGCAGGGCCGGATTAACCAATGGGTTTTATGGGCACGTGCCCAAGGCCCCGCCCAGCCAGAGGGCCCAAGACTCGTCCGAATTTTTTTTATTTTTTTATTCGGGCGGGCCCCTTTAAGTTGCGAATGAGTCAATATCAGCGCACGCCGGTTGCCTCGGTTTCAATTAGAAACGTTTACCAAGTATCCCCTGTTTGAGTGTAGCGGAATGTACTGTACAGGCTGTAAACTACACTGTTTCTCTAAAAATCAGTTTGATCGATGAAATACTGTGTTCATTGGTGTTTTCATTAACACATATTAATGTATATTGTACATCATAAGTAAAGATCTCTGCGCCTTCACTTTACATTCATGTTGTGTGTCAGATGGTGTTTGTTTAGGGGGGAATTTAATACGGTTGCACTGACATTTTATCAATGGGTATGGTATGAACTTACTCCCGCCAAATCTCCGCAACGTATTTATTACTGTTCCGCTGGACCGGATAAGTCTCCTCAAAAGCTTTTGAAGATGATCTTAAAACATGGTCTGCAATCAACTTTCCTAAGCGGTTTTATAGCTCTCCGTAATTTTTTGACCCTGCCTGTGACCAATTGTGAATGGGAACGATCATTTTCACATCTGGCCAGAATTAAAATGAGCTTAGAACGACACAGACGCAACAGCGCCTCAGCGCGCTGTCACTCATGGCCATCGAGACGGAGCTACTCAGGAGCCTGGAATTCGATGAAGTTATCACTGACTTTGCTAATAGGAGAGCCCGTAAGAAGTTTTTCTAACAGGTGCGTCTGGGAGGGAGACATAAACATATATATATTATTTCTCATTTAATGTTACATATTTGTATTCAGACTTACTTCTGTTTACTAACTTCTACGTGTAATGTATTGCCATTCATTATATAGACATACCCTGGCGGAGAGGAGTACTAGTTTAAGGATCAAGACGAAAGAGAGGACAGAAGTGGGGAAATCAGAAAGACAGACAACCAGACCGTGATAGGGGATCCTGAGTGAAGAAAGGAGACCAAGGGATGATGCCAGTCACATTAAAAAACTCTGTGTTCATATGTTCATTCAGCAATTCATAAGTTGATAGGGCTAGGCTAGTATAAACTGAATAAACAAATCGAATAAACAAATAATTAAAGTATTTCATTTTGATGGTGATGGTTTTAGCATATCATTTAGCTTTGTTAAATGTTTCTTTGTCTTGTTTTAGCATATAATGCTTTGTTGATAATATGCAATAGAAACATTTCTGTTCTGTTGTGACATAGGCTAAAATAGGCCTAATCATTAATAATAAAAAACCATCCAACATTTGTGCCCAGGGTCCTGTGACTGCTTAATCCGGGCCTGCTGAAAGGGTCCCGGGAAATTCTAGCTACACACCCCCTCCGTTGATTGGTCGACAGAATCATCACTTACGGGCGACGTGGGGATAAAAACAAACAAACAGTAGCCTCGAGGTATTATTCTCTACAATTAACATGTCGCGTAAAACGCTTGCTTGGGCGAACAAGGAGGTGGAGACGTTCGTCTGCATTCTTGGGGAGGAAGACGTTTACGACGTAGCTGCAGCGGCGATCGATATCCGGCCTATCTTAAAGGGTACTGTCGGCGGTGGAAACGCGACCTCGGAACTGAGCTGGGCTATACTGCCCCTACCGCACCTTTGCGAACCGAATCGTTCCGCGCCCTGCAGTGGAAACGCGGCATTAGATGGCCCTGAAACCACTCCAGCCCAGATTTACAATTCTTGCAGGACGAGCACACTTCTCCCTCTGAACCAGAGAAAGCAGGGGTGCAGGATATAAGAGGGAAGGGGAGAGAAGGAGTATGCAAAGCTGTTAAACTTTTACAATGTGTTGAGATGGTCAAGCGATAGCCTTTTTATTTAATTTTTCCAAAATATAGCACTTTACTTATGCATAACTAGCTGCAATTTATTTGAAATGCAGCCCTTATTTTACTTGAAATGAGAAACATATGCCTGTTTCCAATGTGCCATGAGCTACTACACTCTCTTGTCCAACAGGGAGGAAGCAAACATCTCAAAATCCCTTTTTCCCCTATTTATGTTTCATACGCAACACAATTAACACATCCAGTACAAGGCTACTAGCCATGTTTAAATAATGGACTAGCGATGAATTATGACCTTCATAAGCTTGTTATTCATAACTTCTCTAAGTAGGCTAGGCTAGACCTATAAGCCAAAAGGAATTATTAAATCAGCATTATATCTGCCAATAGACAATAAAGCAATAAAGCGAGGGCTACATTTGGGAAAATATCAATCTGGGAATTCGATCTTTCATTCAATTGAGGATTATCTTAACAACAGCAAATTCAAGTTATGCCGAAGGTCATTCTTTTATTCTGCACGCCCCCAGATCAGCAGCAGTTGGAGAAATTCAGAAAGTGCAATAAAATAATGTTAAACAAGCGCTTAGGATGAGGCTATAATTGAGGCTAATATTTTGATCCACAAATATAATGGTGGATTTTTTTCTGATTGAATCCTTTACTATGTCACTCACACACAGCAAGTTAATTGATATGCAGAATCTTTATTGAAATGCTCATTTGAAAGATGTATTCATATTATAATAAGCTGTTAACAATATAACCTTTTTTTTCTTACACAATCCGTTGTTTCAGACAATTTATTGTTTGTTTATCCTTGACAAAAAATGTAAATATGCCATAACATTGGACACTGTACTAATTTGCAATACATACTTAGATTTCAGGCCAATCTCTCAGCACCCACCCTGCCCACCCACACCAACCAATATTGACATATCTTTACCATCTTTGAGTTAGAGAGCACAAAGCTCTTCTGTAAATGCTAACCTTCATCATTATCAACCAAGTGTTTAATTAGCTCCTCTGTAAGCAGGTCAAACCTGATTAAAATCAGTACCTGGACGGATACAGAAGCAGTATAGCTCAATGTCAAATTAATAAAAATGCAGAAATAGAAGGAAAAAGCTTGTTACTTTTCAATTCCTTTGTTTAGTGAGTATGTAAATTAGGCTTGGGTGAACTTATTTCCCAGTTCTCATATCAGCCAGATAAAGAGAACACCTGTTTCATTAGAAATTTCAAAGAGGAGGAAATCCTCTGGGAATCCAGGAGACGCGTCTCAGAACTCTGTTGCCTTCTTGCTGGTTGGTTGATTCTTTCTACTTTCAACACCTCATGTCGGTTTAACAAGATTTGATCGGAGGGGGGGGCAACCCCCCTGGTTGTTCAGCGAAGCAATGAGAAAGTTGAATGCACGAATTACTGTGGGGAAGTACTGTGAAGATTACAGTAGGCGTGGCGTGCTATTCTGTGGAGGGTATTATTGAACACTATGATCAAGGCCAGAGAGGACTCTAAATGGATTACAGGACCTAAACATTTATTGGTTTATTTGGCCAATATTGGCTGATGTGTGCCTTTTTTTCACTTAAGAGAAATGCATTGTATAGCTAAAGAGCTAAGGGAAACATATTGATCAGGATTGATGACGAGTAAAGCTCAAGGGAGTTCACGAATACTACAGTTGATGTATTGGTAAAAATAAAAGCAATAGTGCAAAAGCGACTATTTGCTGCACTTGGGTATTCATCTCCAAGATGGAGGTGATAAGACACCTCTGCAAGAACCAAATAATTGTCCCCTGTCCTTTTTATTTCCTCAGTGCTATATGGCTTATAAAATGCTGAATTGCTTTAGATTAGATTTTTTGGAAAAAGGCTAATGACCTCTCACTTGACCACTCTTGGCAATCTCCCCCCCACTTAATCTTGAATTGATCAACTCTCATTCAATAGGCTATGCAACAACTCCTGACTCATCCTTTATGTCCCTGAATGATCATTCTGTACCACATCCAAACAGATAATTGTTCACAATCAACACCTGCCTGCAACTAACTGTAATTTGGGACGCTTCAACCAGATTTATATGAAAAACAATAAACACTATAATATATAAAAACACAACCCATGCTCCATGCTAAACAGGACTATTGCTAAAACCATACATGATTAAATGTTGTATAATAAGAAAAAAACAGTTAGAAACATGCCTTTCATCCAGAGATACTTTGAATCCTAAAAGGTTGTTGAACTCCGGGTTTATGATTTCCCTGCTCATTATTCCCAACTTGAGTCCGGCTTTGGCCTCCATCTTTAAGAATCCAGCTTCTTCCTAGACACTTAAGTGGTAATAAACCTGACGGCCAAAGCCAAACCACCAATCAATTAGTCCCCTCTGCTCCATCTCTTGCTCTTAGAGTGTGATTACACCACATTTTTCCCCAACCTCATCCCATATTACCTCATTATCACTTTCTTACTTCAATAATGTAGCATCAGCGTCTCTTCTTCATTCCTTGTCTGCAGTTTACCCTGAAACACTTTCAACAACGGATCCCCCCCTCCAAGATCTTCCTTGTTTAGTTATCTTTGGAACAAACAGCAGATACATACTCACATCTGATCAAAATTACACTGCTTCTAGGGTTCCAGCTGAACTCTAAATGGTTATTGTTAAAGCAACTTTAATATCGAAATGAGAATAAAACCAACTTTAATGCAGAGCTGCAAATCAAACAGTGGGGAGGATATTCTTTGCATATGATGAATAGTAATTTGCAAATTAAAAGATTGTGTTGATTGCTGGTAAATGTGGAAAACACTTGTATGTTAATGTAAAAACATTCTCAGAAGACCAGTCCAATTCAATCATTGCTCAAATCATTACTAAGATGAAAAACGCAAAAAACAATCACCAATTTCCTATTTGGAGATATCTCAGCGCAGCCTGCGTCCTTTGGCTAAGAAGAATCAAATTAGCTTGAACTTCAGATATTACATTTCTGGGCAAATTCAATCATGCCATTTGAAACAAAACAGAGAGAGGAAGCGAAAAGAAATAATGGGAATGAAGATTGAAAAATCACTTGACATGTAGGGATGCTTCGATCTGGCTTTTAAGAGTTAACACATTTACTTACTTAGTGTCTATATTATTGTAAATTTTCATTACTAATCAGGTTAATTTTCATCTTCAGTAGACGAAACCCAATAATCTGTATGAATTCAGTCGCAGACTAAGTAGTACAGAAAGAGTGCAAAACACAGTCAAACTATCTGAAAGCTCCTCCCTCAGTTTACATGACATGCACATGTGTTTCTTGATCTTTCCCAGAAATCTTTGACAAAATGCAACATGCTAAATATGACCTTAATGTCATCCCTAATCATGATATAGCCCGCCTAGGACTGCAACCTAAGACCAATTCATCGAAAAACTGCGACTGCCTTTTATTCACTTGTTGTGTGTCTTTTAAGGCTGTCGTGTATCTTTGGGATAACATAGTAAAAAAAGAGTTCCATGTTTAACTGAGTCGGCCACACAGCCTGCTTAGACTTCCTTCCATGTAAATACCTGAACGTCAGAAGAGATTAGCTGGGTGGCTAGATACCGCACAGCAAAAATATCTGATATCATTATTAACGAAAGCAAGATTAGGCAGGGAAAGACCAGTTATACATCCATCTTCTACATGTTTATATCCTCTTGTACCAAATGTGGGTAAATTGATGTCATCAGAGACAGGGTTTGTGAACAAGGGATTGAGAAATGATCGTGTAATAATTAGGATATTAATACATTTTCCAATATTCAAGCGAAGCCAGCCATCCCAAATAAAAGATCTCCAGTGGTTCACAGCCCTTTGGGCTTTGCAACAAGCATAAACAAACCATTAACTACTCTGAAACAAATACCATTCATCAACAAACAACACACATGAGCTAAATGTCCCCAATTTTACTAAAATATTCTAGATATAAACATGCATTGATATTTGAGGGACTTTTTTTTTACCCATGTTTCACTTCAGCATGCATGAGCCGGAAAATAGCCACCAATGCATGGGTGATTTCCCTAGCAATCAGCGGCCACTCTCCTGCTGCATCTCTCCCATCACCAGGGGATAGGCCTGCTTGTTACCCGCTTGCCTTGAGATGTTGAAAGGCAAGGTAGGCTGACTGTCCTGCCCCTGGAATGCTAAGGAGTTCTGGTGTCTGCTACTCTACGAGATAGATATATACATATATATATATATATATTTATATATATTTATATATATATATATACACCTCAAATTTCGCGAAAGATTTGCATGTGAATTCAATTTGGGATCCTGCACATATTTGCCACACATTTGATTGAAAAGGCATGCTAGGCCTTTTATTAGAGGCATTTTTTGTCACAGTTGTTGCAATTCTCGTCATATATATATATATATATATTCTCGGATATCTATGGCTGTTGCAGGCCTGTAATATGCCCTGTAATTCAGCCCAAATGAAATGATTGGCCTGTCTGTCTACCTACCTACATGAATGACGGAGTCATCCATGCAAGTGTCCTAGCTTGACCTTTTGCTCAAGCTAGTGAGCCAGTCACTTGTTTTGGGAGTGGCTTTGGACGGAGCCCTGAAGGGATGGGTTGTGATTATTTGGTTGGATAGTTTACAAAAAGTATTTTTATCTTTTTTTTTTATCTACTTGTTTATACAATTTGCCTACAATTCCTTTAATATGGATTATTTATACAATAGTTTAATACTTAACCTATAAAAAATATTTCCCCTAAAACCTATGTTTGGAGACTACACAACAGCCAATGGAAAATTGCATTTGCTTCACTGCCAGAGGTCCACTACCGCCAGTATATCTTCCACGCAGACCAACAATGGCTCCTTAAACAGTTATACCATGAGTGGCGAAGACGGAGCAGCCTCAAGAGGCTTTTTCTTCCTCTGTATAAAGGCAATGCTGGGAAAGCGATCACATTTTTCGGTAGCATGGCTTGCAGAAACACAGACACTAAGCATGGAAAAGAGGCCACTGTCAACCTTAATCAAGATAAAAAACAGGCTTTAGGCCTCAGACATGACACTTAAAACATGGGCCATTAGTGCAGTCACACAAGCATGCACATACGGTTACACAGACGCACATGTACTCAGAGTCAAGAGGCCAAAGACAAGTTGACTAATGTCACGGGAATATGGCAGTAAAAATATCCGTCAACCAAGCAAGGCTTCACTCTCTGGCAAAATATCCCTTAATATTATAAACACACAATACTTACGATTGTTACGTTTAGTTTTCCAAACATACTTTGCCTTCGTCAAACATTCGTCAAACATTTCATTATATTTAATTAATTAAATAAATATAGGATAATAACTACAATTAAAATCCCCAGTGTAGCAAACAATGACACGATAGCCATTTGATGTTAATCATGCTCCAATTGTTATATTTGATACTCAATTATGGCTCTACTTAGAAAAGATAAATATAACACATTGAAGAAGGCCCCAAACTATTAGAGCAATAAAACATTTCAGAAATTAAACCCTGATTATCTCCAACAGTCTTCGCAAAAGATGGGTTCATGATGAGTGGGTTTTGAAACACAGTACAAAACCTATGGGAATCTTTTTTAATCACAAATAAACGATGACATATAGTTCCCAGAACAACGAATCAGATAAATAAGGCATTTTAATGACAAGCCCACTCTCGGATATGGAGCCAGAACATTTAGAGATATGTGTAAACATCCTACCAAAATCACTCCAATTCCCCATTGACTGAGCATGGGTAGAGAAAGAGAGACGCAATGAGAGAGACAGAGAGACAGTGAGAGAGAGACAAACAGAGAGCAAGCGAGAGAGAGACACACACAGAGAGACAGCGACAGAGAGACAGAGACAGACAGAGAGAGAAAGCGAGAGAGAGACACCCAAAGAGAGAGACAGAGAGACAGAGAGACAGAGAGACAGAGAAAGAGAGAGACAGAGAGAGAGACAAATATACAGACAGAAAGAGAGACATTGCAAGGATTACATGTGATGGCTAAGTAAAGTTTGAAATTCCATAAGTCACCCGCAAAGTGAGAGGTTTTTGAAAACATCTGCCCCAGTTTTTATTCATCTGTGGAATGGATCTATCCATGGAGGCTCTCTAGTGAATTGTTGAAATGAATAAGCACTCCATAAGACCCTCAAATTCAGCATATCATTCACACATAAAAACTGGCAGGCATAACGTGTGAAGTGGACAGAATGCCAAACGAGTAGAAAACTGCATAAAGTAAACCACCCAATAATTTGCAAACTTGAATATACTCTGGTGATTTAAGGTTTGATGCGGTCACCAGAGTTTATTTTAGAGTGTTTGTGTTCAATACAATATTTTCTAGGTTGGAGTTTGGATTTGAAGGTTCAATAGTTAAAGTAGCAACTTTTTTTTTTATTTATTTTGAGGTTATACAATGAACACGCAGTCCATATGTGGACAAATGGTGTTATCTCCTATGAGACAACAATTGGGAAGAAAGATTGTGCGAGGAAAATGCAGCTCGTGAAACAACACGTGCTCCACTGAGACTGAGGGGGCATTGGTATATATAATCAACATGCACTTTTACAAGTTGCATTGAGTATAAACTACAAATACTAACTTTACCATCAATTGAACCATTGAACCATTGCAGCACATTGGCCTCGAGGTTTGCGGAAAAACCCTTGCTCAGCGGCCAACATCGGAACGGCAAAATAATTTGCTGCTGGACACAGAAAGCCTTGATGTGTATCAGGAAAAACTAGAAATTTGTTTCAATATTATTCGAACATCACGTCAGATTTATAAAAAAGAATTAGGTGTTTTATGCTTGTCTCTTCCCACCCAGAGGAATGGTGGTTTGAGGAAAGGCAGAAAGACATGTAGCACAGGACCAGGGGTCGGATTCCAACCTAGGTCGATAATACCAGGATCCTCTCCTATGGGGTTAGCTCATTAGTGGGTTGAGCCACCGGTAGGTGGATACCTGAAAAGGTCTCCCAGAGCTATAGAAAGTCATCTTTATGTATGTAATGTCATGGTATGAGCAACGCACCAGCTTTCAGGCTACGTGTTGTGAATTCTCAGTCAGCAGTCTTTACCTTGTCTGTTTACTTTTTGTGACACCTCTCTTACCTCGTTGGCATCTAGCTAAAAAATGCATTGGCATGAAAACGGGTTAGGGGTGAAAAAGGTGAGAAGGATATTATCCCTCTAGGGGGGTCCGGGGTATCCTCCCCCGGTAGAATTTTTTTAATATTCTGTTCGAGCCTGCATGAGAGTTCAATGTTGTCATTAGCCGTTACGTCTTTCTGACCAAACGCAGTTCAAGGCCGACCTGGGCTGTACCACTTCGGGAGGGGGCGCTCAGTTACTCCCCTCTAGACAAAATCGAATTGGTTGCGACGTTGACCCGGCACTCCCCAAAACGTTAACGGGCCACAGGGAATTCTCCCAACTCTCCCGATTACCACTCTGCGTGTGCGTGCGTGCGTGACTGTGTGCAGGCGTTATTCAACTGCCTGGTAAACATGTAGGCCTACGGTAATATTCATACTGGTTTAAATAATGCATTTGATAGTAGGCTATTTCCCATCGTTGCTGAGCAAGAGTTTTGTTCGAACGTTCAGTGATAGAAAACAAATAATAGCCCGGGCTATTGACGTTTTACGGTACCACTGTCATGCACCTACCCGATGTCAAGTGGACCGGGTTGAATTCACTGCGGGTCTCTCTTATATCCATCTTACCAAAGATATTTTGGTACTGTCCTTCTCAACACTCTCTGATCTCACTAAAAGGCTGGCAGCACAAAACAGCAATATCGACGAGAAGCGCTATGCATAGAGAAGAAAGAATACCGACATTGTATTTGCAACATTTTGCAACAAATTATTCTAAATCTGCCCATACATGGACACGGCAGAATTTTGCGTTTTTCACTCGCTACAATGTTGCATCTGTCGCTGCTGGTAATTCAATCACAAAGAGGTAAACTCTACGGGGCTACTATCAGCATTATGATGTTTTTTTTTACGGCACAGCGATCCGGGGCTATAGCCTTGAATGCCCAGGTCTAATGAGACGCCTGCTCGAGCATTCAAAGTTCTCCGTCGGGATGTCGGATACGCTTTGCAATTCTCCGCCCGATCGAACTTATATGTTGACAACAAAATATTTGTAAATAGTTTTGTAAATAAACTTCCAAAGCTTTAAAAATCCTATTTGGTATTTTATTGGTCCTTTGCAAAGTAAACAACGTACAAAGTAAATAAGGTCCAAAGTCAAACCGAGTAGCGTTTCCGGAAAGGATTTTGTTAGAGGACCAATCACAGCCCTTACCGTCTCGTTTGCGTCGACTTCTAGTTAAAAAATATTGGATGCGCATGTAAACTACGGAGAGGTTCTCCGACAGGCTCTCCATGTCTATTGCTGCGTTTTAATATCCATCCGTCTCGGAGGTCCGAGGACGTTGCCAAGCGAAACGCCCCTTTTCCTCGGACGGCGAACTCGCCATCTCGGTTGAACTCAGTGGTGACCGAGCAAAATTCCGAGACAGAATTCAAGATGGCTGCGCCCATTGTGACTTGAAGTATGAACTGTTTTCATTGTGCTTGGACCACTTTGGTGGTTAAAATTAGGGCTGCAACTAACGATTATTTTAATAATCGATTAATCTGTCGATTATTTTTTCGATTAATCGATTAATCGGATTGAAAAAATAATAATAATAATTGGCATTGCCGCATCTTTATTCAAAAACTGAACATTACTTCAAATTCACAGTGCAGACTGAAATGTAAAAACACCAGGTTATTGCTCCAACGTCCCGGAACTATTAAAAGTAATATTAAATAATAAAAAGATTAAAAAAACATAACTGGGATAACACAAAAAAGAAACATACAATGTATGATATACTTTTATATGTATATAAGGGATGTCCATGGTTAACCGGTCAAACCTATTGATACCTTTTTCGAGACT
Source organism: Gadus chalcogrammus (assembly GCF_026213295.1). NCBI lineage: Eukaryota > Metazoa > Chordata > Actinopteri > Gadiformes > Gadidae > Gadus > Gadus chalcogrammus. Next base: position 12,290,915 of record NC_079417.1, read on the forward strand.
CCTTGAAATAGAACTTGTAATATTGCTTTAATTGCTGATAAGATGATGATAGTTCAAGATAGGACATTAAACAGGTCATAATTAATTCTATCTTTACTATCTATTTTATATTACTGGGAAAACAAGTCTTCACCAAAATCTAATTTTTTTTTTTTTTTACTGCTGCATTTGAACGCATCAATCGTATTTCTGAGCCGACCTGAACACATCACATTTGACACTGTTTGTGACCATTGGTTAGTTTTTTTTTTTAAGCTAACTATCTCTATATCCTGCCGATTTTAACATGGATTTAAAAACTGCATTACTATTTTTAACTGACGGGACTTTCTACACCGTCCGGTTGCGTGATTACTACCGCTGCTTTGATTGACTTTTGATGCACGCGGTGCCGACTCCGAGCCCGTCCGCACAACGTCTGCAGCAGCAGCAGCTGAGTTTTCGGTTGGACTAGACGGATACTGAGTTGAAGGGTTTTTTTTTAACCCAAAGACAGTGAAGATACAACACTTTTATGTAGGCCTACAGTCCAGTTTTAAGATATGACCAAAATACAAGCTGTGGTCGCTCACACTGAAGCTCGCTGTGGGCGTGCATGAACCGTGAACCAACCTGTCGGCGGCTGGCTGTAAACAGTGCTGCGCCTATGAGTAACTTATTAATCGCGCGACACAACGACATTTAGTAATCGATTTTTATCGATTTTATCGACTCGTTGTTGCAGCCCTAGTTAAAATGGTAATTTCAATCACTCGTATTACTGCAATACCTTACTGCGTCCGTGTCTCTGCCTATGTACACAAATATATTGTATTCGTGTACAGCACTTTGGTCAACTACTGTTGTTTTAAATGTGCTATATAAATAAACTTGACTTGACTTGACTATGGCCTATAGCCAACAGCGCCTGGTCCTATAGCGCCTGGTCCTCTGCCAATGCTACCGCGACAACAGCTTTCCGGGTGGCGTCCATGTTTTCCTGTGTGTGGGCGTGGCGTCAGATCCGAGATCCGAGTCGGTTCGCAGAGAATACTCGAACGCAGCATAAGTAGGCCTACAGCACTTTACGGAGGACTATAAACTGGCCGGCCTCTGAACCTACCCCCCCCCCCCCACCCCATAAATATTTTTTCATCGAATCTACACGATTCACGGAGGTCACCTATTTTGGTTTCAAAACGGCGAATTTCGCCGAAAGGTGAGTGATTTTCATCCCTGACAGATTATTTTTGAAGTACATGAAGTACATGAACTGCGACATGCCACCGGTTGCCGCGAGGCACCACCGCCGCGAAGCACCACCGCCCGGCAGCGGGCAGCGGGCAGCCGGCAGCCGGCAGCCGGCAGCAGGCAGCGCGCGGTTCAGTCTACTTCAGATTGATGTGAAAGTGGAGGAACCAGAGACGCGGAGAACCCGACAAAGTCGTTTGTGATTCATAATATCGTCTGGAGGCACACACAGCTTTTGGCCGTGATAATATGTATTATATGATATAGATATCTAGTAGGGGTGTAACGGTACACAACAGTCACGGTTCGGTACGTACCTCGGTTTTGAAGTCACGGTACGGTACAGGACGGTTCGGTTCATAGTTATGGTGAAAAAACGGATTGCTTGACAGAACGAACATAAGTTTAATTAGTAACGAATTAAACACAACAGTTTTAGCTGTCAGTATGAAACAAACAAATAAAATGTGTAACAAATATAAAAAAAATACTGCAGCAATTCTCCAATAACCCTAACATAAAATTAATGAAAAATCCAGTGTTAATGCTCAGTCTAGGCTCTTTAAGCTGGTATGTAAACAAAGAGTATGTAAACTTTAAGGGTTTAAAGAAAATATTCCTGCAGCTCTCTAAAGCTCTGAAGTTCTCATAAATATAAATATCAATCATTAAAAAAAAGTGCAACTGCAGCCTTAACTTAAATCACAGCTAATGTATTTTATAATCTATTGGTGTTTTCATTGCCTCTCGTAGGTCAGAGGCAATGAAAACACCAATAGACCTGGTGATGGCATTTGCCCGTTCTGAATTCCCAGACAGGTGTAGGGGTTGATTAAATAGTGTAGGGAGCTGGGTTTGAACGGTTTGAACAACTTTTTTTCATTTCGCAGCGGTGACAGTAACACCTGGATGGTGCTGTCACGTTAAAATTGTACCGGGGGCGAAAATTTTGTGCATGTTCGATGTGTTTTCCATTTGCTTAGACGATCACTGTTGAACAATGTCTGCACACAGCTTTCGACTTGTCCACTCGTCTTTCCCCATTGTGATAATTAACCTGGAATCCAAAGTTCTCCCACACTTGGGATTTAAATGACAGTGGGGCATCTTCAAGCTCCGGTTTTCTGTTGTCGCTCGCCATGCAGTTCGCTCTCAGTTCACTAGTAGACATCAATCCACACACAGTCGCGATCGCGCTCTGCTACTGCTACTACGCGGAGGTCGCGCACGTGCAAGCCGAGCCTAATAAGGCTAAACGGTCCGGGGGGAACTAAGACTTCAAGTTTTAAGTTCCGCACCGCAAAACAAGCCTTTACATTCGCCATATTAACGCTATGTACGCCACATTTACGGACAGCGGTACACCTCTGTAACCGCACCGAAGTGCCTGTACCTTGACGGTTCGGTTCAAATACGTGTACCGTTACACCCCTAATATCTACGTATGTATTATATGATATTATTTAGATATAGAGCTCCAGGACTGTAACGCAAGTCTTGTACACTTCCTTGTTATTTGGATAACCGTTCTGCTTTTGGTGTTATGGTGCGTAACACGTCGGACTCTCGTCTTTGGTATTTCTACAACGAGACTCGTAGTGGGGGTTATCCCAGCCATGGTTGAGAATGAATTGGGGGGAAAGGAACTTTGGCTTTGAATCCCTCAAGAACATAAACCACGACATGGAGGAGAAAGGGATTGTTGGCCGCAAATGTCTCCCGCTTGAGCCCCGCTTCCGAGGGAGCGCTACCGAAGGAACCACCGCCTCAGTGCTGCAGGAGGCGGAGGTGCCTAAGTGCTGCCCGGCATCAATCCCTTTCTCCTCCATGTCGCGGTTCAGTCTACTTCAGATTGATGTGGACGTGGAAGAACCAGGAACGTCGGAGAACCCAACGCGGTCGTTTGAGTTCATAATATCGGCTCACATAGCTTTTGGCCGTGAAAATATATATTATATGATATAGATATCTATGTATATGATATTATTTAGATATAGAGCTCCAGGACTCCTGTGTGTTCTAGAATATTTACAGAACACGGCGAAAGGCTGTGTGCGCCTCGCCATTGCGATACATCCACTGTAAACAGAGCGCATGGTACCGTGGATGCAAGCTGCTCAGGGCCACACCCCCACCCTCCTCCTTGACCCGCCTCGCTCCTCCTCATTTGCATTATAGCTACAGACACCAAAACAGCGCAATTGGGAGAAGCTCAATGTGCGACTGGCTCGGAGTGGCTGTAAATCTGCACCACGGCTGAAATTTGGGAACGTCTTCGAATACTGTGTTAGTGGCCCACTAATACTTATATTAAAGCATCCATAAAATAGCATCTCATGGCACCTTTAACAAAACCTGTGATGGGCCTTTCACACCATAAAGAACCAAGAGCTCCGGGCTGGTGCTAGGGCCAGTTTAAAACAGGTTCCAGCCTTATCCCAGTTATGAACCAGTTGTTTTCACACCGGCCAGAGCCAGCCATGGAGCCGGCGTGAGCAACGTCATGACGTCACTGCAAACGTCTCCGCTTTCCCAGCAACCCTCGCGCCTTGCCGGAAATGTACAATAAGAAGAAGAACCCTCGCGCCAGTTTCAAACAAAACAACAATTTCGTCTTCACAAAAAGGGCAAAAGGAATAATCTGTGTATGGTTCATTCTTTGAATATTCAGATTTAAAACAAAATCAGAAAAAACAATTAACAGTCATTTTTGTTTTTTTCTGATTTGGTTTTGAATCGGAATAAGGGAAAAAGGAATAAACAAATAAACGGCATTAATCCGTGTATGGTTCGTTCTTTGAATATTCCAATTTAAAACAAAATCAGAAAAAACAAATAACAGTCGTTTTTTTCAAATAAAAGGCATTTTTCAGTTTTTTAAATCAAAACGGGAATACTGAATAATCCAGTTGCTTGTTTTGTCTGTGTGATATTTAGATAAAACCACAATGAATGCTGGGAAAAGGGCACGTGGTTTTAAAATAATACATAGTCTCGCATTCTACAATGGCCAGCTTTATTGTTTTCCGTGGGAGCCGGCGACTTAGTCTGCGAGTGGACGATATGACCGTGGAGAAGATCGCCATGATATTCCAGGTGGCTGTTTACTAAGAAACCTAGCTGGTCATAAAACATTAAAATACATCTAAATGACAAGTAGCCTACATATTGTACAATAGGCTACATAGAAGAAGAAAGAAACTAGATTTCTTCTTCGAAGGTTGTGCTCCACACAGAACCTCCTCACCATCATAACGGAGCACTTCGGTGCACCAGATTGCTTTAGAGCGGTACTGATCTCGTCGTGTGTCTTTCAATTGTCAAATAGTTCACGAATAAAATCCCCATATGGTTCAAGTGCGGCCATAACTAAGGCTAAATATAATTGGACAGTCTATTGCTGGTTTAGGTGGTAGGCTCTTTTTTCTTCGCTCGCTGCGTTCTGCCTTCTGGTGTAGCCTACAAAAAAACCAACAAACAAAACACAAACAGAAATGAAATGCCGTTTATTTGTTTATTCGTTTTGCCCTTTTTCCGTTTCAAAACCAAATCAGAAAAACCAAAGAACGACTGTTATTTGGTTTTTCAGATTTTGTTTTAAATCTGAATATTCAAAGAACGAACCATACACGGATTGGCATTTTATTTGTGTCTGTGTTTTGTGTGATGTTTTTTAAACCCGAAACAGAAAAGCAAAAATAGATACATTTATAGTTATAGGCTACACCAGAAGGCAGAACGCAGCGAAGAAAAAAGAGCCAACCACCTAAACCAGCAATAGACTGTCTAATTATATTTAGCCTTAGTTATGGCCGCACTTGAACTGTATGGTGATTTTATTCGTGAACTATTTGACACTGGAAAGAAACACGACGCGATCAGTACCGCTCTAAAGCAATCTGGTGCCCCGAAGTGCTCCGTTATGGCGGTGAGGAGGTTCTGTGTGGAGCACAACCTTCGAAGAAGAAATCTAGTTTCCGATTTATTTTCAGATAGTCCACTCGCCGACTCCCACGGAAAACAATAAAGCTGGCCATTGTAGAATGCGAGAGACTCGATGGAACGTTTGAAACGTCTTTATATGTATTTTCTTTTAATCCGCCTGCCCTTTTCCCAGCATTCATTGCGGTTTTATCTAAATATCACGCAAACAAAACAAGCAACTGGATTATTCAGTTTTCCCGTTTTGATTTAAAAAACAGAAAAATACTGTTTATTTGTATATTCCTTTCGCCCTTTTTCGGCTTCATATTCATGCAACATGAATATAAAATGTTGAAGAGCACATTAACATGTTGACTAATGTCAAGAGGGCCTTACTTTTGATACAACATGTGGGAGTGAGCTTTTGTTTGACACTGTTTCAATTATACATTCATTTAAAGAGATATTTATTCAACATGTGTATGGACGGTCATTGTGAACAAGCAGCAAAAAAGCAAAAGAACATTCCAAATTCAATGGTAATTGAGTGTGCTATTTGACCCAACGTTCTTCGTATACTTGTTCAATATACTAATCAATAAATCAGTGTTGGCTATGGAACTGCTATTGGTATCCCCTCCCCCCTTCTGAGTTGTTTTGACTTTCGTTCCATGTCATGCCTCACTGAGACTAATCAATAAGAAAGGCGTAATAGGTAAATATTTACAGAAGGGATCATTATAATAATAATAATAATAATAATACATTTTATTTATAACGCACTTCATTAAGCAACAGTTAAATGTGTGTGGCGTGGTGAGGGAAAATCAAGACTCAACAAGATCAATTTATCAATTCATTAATTGATCTCAATTGACCTAGTTGCAGATATCAATTGACTAATCAAAGACATTCATACTGTAACTCTAAGCTGAATGCTAAAGCGTAGGGCTCGGCGATATGGACCCAAACTCATATCGATATTCTTTGTTCGAATGGCGATATACGATATTATAACGATATTTAGAATAAAACGGGTAAAGTGTGTAGTTTTAACTCCACGCCACAAGCATTCACCATCAACCGTTTATTTAGGTTCTGTTTAATTTTTTTTTGTTCAACGAAGTACAGCTGTGCTTTAACAACAGTTGAACGCCGGTCATTATCGGGAAAATAAGGCTTATTAATAGGGCTTATTTTCGATAATGACCGGCGTTCAACTGTTGTTTAAAGCACAGCTGTACTTCGTTGAACAAAAAAAATTAAACAGAACCTAAATAAACGGTTGATGGTGAATGCTTGTGGCGTGGAGTTTAAAACTACACACTTTACCCGTTTTATTCTAAATATCGTTATAATAGCGTATATCGCCATTCGAACAAAGAATATCGATATGAGTTTGGGTCCATATCGCCGAGCCCTACGCTTTAGCATTCAGCTTAGAGTTACAGTATGAATGTCTTTGATTAGTCAATTGATATCTGCAACTAGGTCAATTGAGATCAATTAATGAATTGATAAATTGATCTTGTTGAGTCTTGATTTTCCCTCACCACGCCACACACATTTAACTGTTGCTTAATGAAGTGCGTTATAAATAAAATGTATTATTATTATTATTATATTATAATGATCCCTTCTGTAAATATTTACCTATTACGCCTTTCTTATTGATTAGTCTCAGTGAGGCATGACATGGAACGAAAGTCAAAACAACTCAGAAGGGGGGAGGGGATACCAATAGCAGTTCCATAGCCAACACTGATTTATTGATTAGTATATTGAACAAGTATACGAAGAACGTTGGGTCAAATAGCACACTCAATTACCATTGAATTTGGAATGTTCTTTTGCTTTTTTGCTGCTTGTTCACAATGACCGTCCATACACATGTTGAATAAATATCTCTTTAAATGAATGTATAATTGAAACAGTGTCAAACAAAAGCTCACTCCCACATGTTGTATCAAAAGTAAGGCCCTCTTGACATTAGTCAACATGTTAATGTGCTCTTCAACATTTTATATTCATGTTGCATGAATATGAAGCCGAAAAAGGGCGAAAGGAATATACAAATAAACAGTATTTTTCTGTTTTTTAAATCAAAACGGGGAAAACTGAATAATCCAGTTGCTTGTTTTGTTTGCGTGATATTTAGATAAAACCGCAATGAATGCTGGGAAAAGGGCAGGCGGATTAAAAGAAAATACATATAAAGACGTTTCAAACGTTCCATCGAGTCTCTCGCATTCTACAATGGCCAGCTTTATTGTTTTCCGTGGGAGTCGGCGAGTGGACTATCTGAAAATAAATCGGAAACTAGATTTCTTCTTCGAAGGTTGTGCTCCACACAGAACCTCCTCACCGCCATAACGGAGCACTTCGGGGCACCAGATTGCTTTAGAGCGGTACTGATCGCGTCGTGTTTCTTTCCAGTGTCAAATAGTTCACGAATAAAATCACCATACAGTTCAAGTGCGGCCATAACTAAGGCTAAATATAATTAGACAGTCTATTGCTGGTTTAGGTGGTTGGCTCTTTTTTCTTCGCTGCGTTCTGCCTTCTGGTGTAGCCTATAACTATAAATGTATCTATTTTTGCTTTTCTGTTCGGGTTTAAAAAACATCACACAAAACACAGACACAAATAAAATGCCAATCCGTGTATGGTTCGTTCTTTGAATATTCAGATTTAAACAAAATCTGAAAAACCAAATAACAGTCGTTCTTTGGTTTTTCTGATTTGGTTTTGAAACGGAAAAAGGGCAAAACGAATAAACAAATAAACGGCATTTCATTTCTGTTTGTGTTTTGTTTGTTGGTTTTTTTGTAGGCTACACCAGAAGGCAGAACGCAGCGAGCGAAGAAAAAAGAGCCTACCACCTAAACCAGCAATAGACTGTCCAATTATATTTAGCCTTAGTTATGGCCGCACTTGAACCATATGGGATTTTATTCGTGAACTATTTGACAATTGAAAGACACACGACGAGATCAGTACCGCTCTAAAGCAATCTGGTGCACCGAAGTGCTCCGTTATGATGGTGAGGAGGTTCTGTGTGGAGCACAACCTTCGAAGAAGAAATCTAGTTTCTTTCTTCTTCTATGTAGCCTATTGTACAATATGTAGGCTACTTGTCATTTAGATGTATTTTAATGTTTTATGACCAGCTAGGTTTCTTAGTAAACAGCCACCCTGGAATATCATGGCGATCTTCTCCACGGTCATATCGTCCACTCGCAGACTAAGTCGCCGGCTCCCACGGAAAACAATAAAGCTGGCCATTGTAGAATGCGAGACTATGTATTATTTTAAAACCACGTGCCCTTTTCCCAGCATTCATTGTGGTTTTATCTAAATATCACACAGACAAAACAAGCAACTGGATTATTCAGTATTCCCGTTTTGATTTAAAAAACTGAAAAATGCCTTTTATTTGAAAAAAACGACTGTTATTTGTTTTTTCTGATTTTGTTTTTAAATTGGAATATTCAAAGAACGAACCATACACGGATTAATGCCGTTTATTTGTTTATTCCTTTTTCCCTTATTCCGATTCAAAACCAAATCAGAAAAAACAAAAATGACTGTTAATTGTTTTTTCTGATTTTGTTTTAAATCTGAATATTCAAAGAATGAACCATACACAGATTATTCCTTTTGCCCTTTTTGTGAAGACGAAATTGTTGTTTTGTTTGAAACTGGCGCGAGGGTTCTTCTTCTTATTGTACATTTCCGGCAAGGCGCGAGGGTTGCTGGGAAAGCGGAGACGTTTGCAGTGACGTCATGACGTTGCTCACGCCGGCTCCATGGCTGGCTCTGGCCGGTGTGAAAACAACTGGTTCATAACTGGGATAAGGCTGGAACCTGTTTTAAACTGGCCCTAGCACCAGCCCGGAGCTCTTGGTTCTTTATGGTGTGAAAGGCCCATCACAGGTTTTGTTTAAAGGTGCCATGAGATGCTATTTTATGGATGCTTTAATATAAGTATTAGTGGGCCACTAACACAGTATTCGAAGACGTTCCCAAATTTCAGCCGTGGTGCAGATTTACAGCCACTCCGAGCCAGTCGCACATTGAGCTTCTCCCAATGCGCTGTTTTGGTGTCTGTAGCTATAATGCAAATGAGGAGGAGCGAGGCGGGTCAAGGAGGAGGGTGGGGGTGTGGCCCTGAGCAGCTTGCATCCACGGTACCATGCGCTCTGTTTACAGTGGATGTATCGCAATGGCGAGGCGCACACAGCCTTTCGCCGTGTTCTGTAAATATTCTAGAACACACAGGAGTCCTGGAGCTCTATATCTAAATAATATCATATACATAGATATCTATATCATATAATATATATTTTCACGGCCAAAAGCTATGTGAGCCGATATTATGAACTCAAACGACCGCGTTGGGTTCTCCGACGTTCCTGGTTCTTCCACGTCCACATCAATCTGAAGTAGACTGAACCGCGACATGGAGGAGAAAGGGATTGATGCCGGCAGCACTTAGGCACCTCCGCCTCCTGCAGCACTGAGGCGGTGGTTCCTTCGGTAGCGCTCCCTCGGAAGCGGGGCTCAAGCGGGAGACATTTGCGGCCAACAATCCCTTTCTCCTCCATGTCGTGGTTTATGTTCTTGAGGGATTCAAAGCCAAAGTTCCTTTCCCCCCAATTCATTCTCAACCATGGCTGGGATAACCCCCACTACGAGTCTCGTTGTAGAAATACCAAAGACGAGAGTCCGACGTGTACGCACCATAACACCAAAAGCAGAACGGTTATCCAAATAACAAGGAAGTGTACAAGACTTGCGTTACAGTCCTGGAGCTCTATATCTAAATAATATCATATAATACATACGTAGATATTAGGGGTGTAACGGTACACGTATTTGAACCGAACCGTCAAGGTACAGGCACTTCGGTGCGGTTACAGAGGTGTACCGCTGTCCGTAAATGTGGCGTACATAGCGTTAATATGGCGAATGTAAAGGCTTGTTTTGCGGTGCGGAACTTAAAACTTGAAGTCTTAGTTCCCCCCGGACCGTTTAGCCTTATTAGGCTCGGCTTGCACGTGCGCGACCTCCGCGTAGTAGCAGTAGCAGAGCGCGATCGCGACTGTGTGTGGATTGATGTCTACTAGTGAACTGAGAGCGAACTGCATGGCGAGCGACAACAGAAAACCGGAGCTTGAAGATGCCCCCCTGTCATTTAAATCCCAAGTGTGGGAGAACTTTGGATTCCAGGTTAATTATCACAATGGGGAAAGACGAGTGGACAAGTCGAAAGCTGTGTGCAGACATTGTTCAACAGTGATCGTCTAAGCAAATGGAAAACACATCGAACATGCACAAAATTTTCGCCCCCGGTACAATTTTAACGTGACAGCACCATCCAGGTGTTACTGTCACCGCTGCGAAATGAAAAAAAGTTGTTCAAACCGTTCAAACCCAGCTCCCTACACTATTTAATCAACCCCTACACCTGTCTGGGAATTCAGAACGGGCAAATGCCATCACCAGGTCTATTGGTGTTTTCATTGCCTCTGACCTACGAGAGGCAATGAAAACACCAATAGATTATAAAATACATTAGCTGTGATTTAAGTTAAGGCTGCAGTTGCACTTTTTTTTAATGATTGATATTTATATTTATGAGAACTTCAGAGCTTTAGAGAGCTGCAGGAATATTTTCTTTAAACCCTTAAAGTTTACATACTCTTTGTTTACATACCAGCTTAAAGAGCCTAGACTGAGCATTAACACTGGATTTTTCATTAATTTTATGTTAGGGTTATTGGAGAATTGCTGCAGTATTTTTTTTATATTTGTTACACATTTTATTTGTTTGTTTCATACTGACAGCTAAAACTGTTGTGTTTAATTCGTTACTAATTAAACTTATGTTCGTTCTGTCAAGCAATCCGTTTTTTCACCATAACTATGAACCGAACCGTCCTGTACCGTACCGTGACTTCAAAACCGAGGTACGTACCGAACCGTGACTGTTGTGTACCGTTACACCCCTACTAGATATCTATATCATATAATACATATTATCACGGCCAAAAGCTGTGTGTGCCTCCAGACGATATTATGAATCACAAACGACTTTGTCGGGTTCTCCGCGTCTCTGGTTCCTCCACTTTCACATCAATCTGAAGTAGACTGAACCGCGCGCTGCCTGCTGCCGGCTGCCGGCTGCCCGCTGCCCGCTGCCGGGCGGTGGTGCTTCGCGGCGGTGGTGCCTCGCGGCAACCGGTGGCATGTCGCAGTTCATGTACTTCATGTACTTCAAAAATAATCTGTCAGGGATGAAAATCACTCACCTTTCGGCGAAATTCGCCGTTTTGAAACCAAAATAGGTGACCTCCGTGAATCGTGTAGATTCGATGAAAAAATATTTATGGGGTGGGGGGGGGGGGGGTAGGTTCAGAGGCCGGCCAGTTTATAGTCCTCCGTAAAGTGCTGTAGGCCTACTTATGCTGCGTTCGAGTATTCTCTGCGAACCGACTCGGATCTCGGATCTGACGCCACGCCCACACACAGGAAAACATGGACGCCACCCGGAAAGCTGTTGTCGCGGTAGCATTGGCAGAGGACCAGGCGCTATAGGACCAGGCGCTGTTGGCTATAGGCCATAGTCAAGTCAAGTCAAGTTTATTTATATAGCACATTTAAAACAACAGTAGTTGACCAAAGTGCTGTACACGAATACAATATATTTGTGTACATAGGCAGAGATACGGACGCAGTAAGGTATTGCAGTAATACGAGTGATTGAAATTACCATTTTAACTAGGGCTGCAACAACGAGTCGATAAAATCGATAAAAATCGATTACTAAATGTCGTTGTGTCGCGCGATTAATAAGTTACTCATAGGCGCAGCACTGTTTACAGCCAGCCGCCGACAGGTTGGTTCACGGTTCATGCACGCCCACAGCGAGCTTCAGTGTGAGCGACCACAGCTTGTATTTTGGTCATATCTTAAAACTGGACTGTAGGCCTACATAAAAGTGTTGTATCTTCACTGTCTTTGGGTTAAAAAAAAACCCTTCAACTCAGTATCCGTCTAGTCCAACCGAAAACTCAGCTGCTGCTGCTGCAGACGTTGTGCGGACGGGCTCGGAGTCGGCACCGCGTGCATCAAAAGTCAATCAAAGCAGCGGTAGTAATCACGCAACCGGACGGTGTAGAAAGTCCCGTCAGTTAAAAATAGTAATGCAGTTTTTAAATCCATGTTAAAATCGGCAGGATATAGAGATAGTTAGCTTAAAAAAAAAAACTAACCAATGGTCACAAACAGTGTCAAATGTGATGTGTTCAGGTCGGCTCAGAAATACGATTGATGCGTTCAAATGCAGCAGTAAAAAAAAAAAAAAATTAGATTTTGGTGAAGACTTGTTTTCCCAGTAATATAAAATAGATAGTAAAGATAGAATTAATTATGACCTGTTTAATGTCCTATCTTGAACTATCATCATCTTATCAGCAATTAAAGCAATATTACAAGTTCTATTTCAAGGAGTCTCGAAAAAGGTATCAATAGGTTTGACCGGTTAACCATGGGCATCCCTTATATACATATAAAAGTATATCATACATTGTATGTTTCTTTTTTGTGTTATCCCAGTTATGTTTTTTTAATCTTTTTATTATTTAATATTACTTTTAATAGTTCCGGGACGTTGGAGCAATAACCTGGTGTTTTTACATTTCAGTCTGCACTGTGAATTTGAAGTAATGTTCAGTTTTTGAATAAAGATGCGGCAATGCCAATTATTATTATTATTTTTTCAATCCGATTAATCGATTAATCGAAAAAATAATCGACAGATTAATCGATTATTAAAATAATCGTTAGTTGCAGCCCTAATTTTAACCACCAAAGTGGTCCAAGCACAATGAAAACAGTTCATACTTCAAGTCACAATGGGCGCAGCCATCTTGAATTCTGTCTCGGAATTTTGCTCGGTCACCACTGAGTTCAACCGAGATGGCGAGTTCGCCGTCCGAGGAAAAGGGGCGTTTCGCTTGGCAACGTCCTCGGACCTCCGAGACGGATGGATATTAAAACGCAGCAATAGACATGGAGAGCCTGTCGGAGAACCTCTCCGTAGTTTACATGCGCATCCAATATTTTTTAACTAGAAGTCGACGCAAACGAGACGGTAAGGGCTGTGATTGGTCCTCTAACAAAATCCTTTCCGGAAACGCTACTCGGTTTGACTTTGGACCTTATTTACTTTGTACGTTGTTTACTTTGCAAAGGACCAATAAAATACCAAATAGGATTTTTAAAGCTTTGGAAGTTTATTTACAAAACTATTTACAAATATTTTGTTGTCAACATATAAGTTCGATCGGGCGGAGAATTGCAAGCGTATCCGACATCCCGACGGAGAACTTTGAATGCTCGAGCAGGCGTCTCATTAGACCTGGGCATTCAAGGCTATAGCCCCGGATCGCTGTGCCGTAAAAAAAACCATCATAATGCTGATAGTAGCCCCGTAGAGTTTACCTCTTTGTGATTGAATTACCAGCAGCCACAGATGCAACATTGTAGCGAGTGAAAAACGCAAAATTCTGCCGTGTCCATGTATGGGCAGATTTAGAATAATTTGTTGCAAAATGTTGCAAATACAATGTCGGTATTCTTTCTTCTCTATGCATAGCGCTTCTCGTCGATATTGCTGTTTTGTGCTGCCAGCCTTTTAGTGAGATCAGAGAGTGTTGAGAAGGACAGTACCAAAATATCTTTGGTAAGATGGATATAAGAGAGACCCGCAGTGAATTCAACCCGGTCCACTTGACATCGGGTAGGTGCATGACAGTGGTACCGTAAAACGTCAATAGCCCGGGCTATTATTTGTTTTCTATCACTGAACGTTCGAACAAAACTCTTGCTCAGCAACGATGGGAAATAGCCTACTATCAAATGCATTATTTAAACCAGTATGAATATTACCGTAGGCCTACATGTTTACCAGGCAGTTGAATAACGCCTGCACACAGTCACGCACGCACGCACACGCAGAGTGGTAATCGGGAGAGTTGGGAGAATTCCCTGTGGCCCGTTAACGTTTTGGGGAGCGCCGGGTCAACGTCGCAACCAATTCGATTTTGTCTAGAGGGGAGTAACTGAGCGCCCCCTCCCGAAGTGGTACAGCCCAGGTCGGCCTTGAACTGCGTTTGGTCAGAAAGACGTAACGGCTAATGACAACATTGAACTCTCATGCAGGCTCGAACAGAATATTAAAAAAATTCTACCGGGGGAGGATACCCCGGACCCCCCTAGAGGGATAATATCCTTCTCACCTTTTTCACCCCTAACCCGTTTTCATGCCAATGCATTTTTTAGCTAGATGCCAACGAGGTAAGAGAGGTGTCACAAAAAGTAAACAGACAAGGTAAAGACTGCTGACTGAGAATTCACAACACGTAGCCTGAAAGCTGGTGCGTTGCTCATACCATGACATTACATACATAAAGATGACTTTCTATAGCTCTGGGAGACCTTTTCAGGTATCCACCTACCGGTGGCTCAACCCACTAATGAGCTAACCCCCATAGGAGAGGATCCTGGTATTATCGACCTAGGTTGGAATCCGACCCCTGGTCCTGTGCTACATGTCTTTCTGCCTTTCCTCAAACCACCATTCCTCTGGGTGGGAAGAGACAAGCATAAAACACCTAATTCTTTTTTATAAATCTGACGTGATGTTCGAATAATATTGAAACAAATTTCTAGTTTTTCCTGATACACATCAAGGCTTTCTGTGTCCAGCAGCAAATTATTTTGCCGTCCGATGTTGGCCGCTGAGCAAGGGTTTTTCCGCAAACCTCGAGGCCAATGTGCTGCAATGGTTCAATGGTTCAATTGATGGTAAAGTTAGTATTTGTAGTTTATACTCAATGCAACTTGTAAAAGTGCATGTTGATTATATATACCAATGCCCCCTCAGTCTCAGTGGAGCACGTGTTGTTTCACGAGCTGCATTTTCCTCGCACAATCTTTCTTCCCAATTGTTGTCTCATAGGAGATAACACCATTTGTCCACATATGGACTGCGTGTTCATTGTATAACCTCAAAATACTAAAAAAATAAATAAAAAAAAAAGTTGCTACTTTAACTATTGAACCTTCAAATCCAAACTCCAACCTAGAAAATATTGTATTGAACACAAACACTCTAAAATAAACTCTGGTGACCGCATCAACCTTAAATCACCAGAGTATATTCAAGTTTGCAAATATTGGGTGGTTTACTTTATGCAGTTTTCTACTCGTTTGGCATTCTGTCCACTTCACACGTTATGCCTGCCAGTTTTTATGTGTGAATGATATGCTGAATTTGAGGGTCTTATGGAGTGCTTATTCATTTCAACAATTCACTAGAGAGCCTCCATGGATAGATCCATTCCACAGATGAATAAAAACTGGGGCAGATGTTTTCAAAAACCTCTCACTTTGCGGGTGACTTATGGAATTTCAAACTTTACTTAGCCATCACATGTAATCCTTGCAATGTCTCTCTTTCTGTCTGTATATTTGTCTCTCTCTCTGTCTCTGTCTTTCTCTGTCTCTCTGTCTCTCTGTCTCTCTGTCTCTCTCTTTGGGTGTCTCTCTCTCGCTTTCTCTCTCTGTCTGTCTCTGTCCTCTCTGTCGCTGTCTCTCTGTGTGTGTCTCTCTCTCGCTTGCTCTCTGTTTGTCTCTCTCTCACTGTCTCTCTGTCTCTCTCATTGCGTCTCTCTTTCTCTACCCATGCTCAGTCAATGGGGAATTGGAGTGATTTTGGTAGGATGTTTACACATATCTCTAAATGTTCTGGCTCCATATCCGAGAGTGGGCTTGTCATTAAAATGCCTTATTTATCTGATTCGTTGTTCAGGGAACTATATGTCATCGTTTATTTGTGATTAAAAAAGATTCCCATAGGTTTTGTACTGTGTTTCAAAACCCACTCATCATGAACCCATCTTTTGCGAAGACTGTTGGAGATAATCAGGGTTTAATTTCTGAAATGTTTTATTGCTCTAATAGTTTGGGCCTTCTTCAATGTGTTATATTTATCTTTTCTAAGTAGAGCCATAATTGAGTATCAAATATAACAATTGGAGCATGATTAACATCAAATGGCTATCGTGTCATTGTTTGCTACACTGGGGATTTTAATTGTAGTCATTATCCTATATTTATTTAATTAAATATAATGAAATGTTTGACGAATGTTTGACGAAGGCAAAGTATGTTTGGAAAACTAAACGTAACAATCGTAAGTATTGTGTGTTATAATATTAAGGGATATTTTGCCAGAGAGTGAAGCCTTGCTTGGTTGACGGATATTTTTACTGCCATATTCCCGTGACATTAGTCAACTTGTCTTTGGCCTCTTGACTCTGAGTACATGTGCGTCTGTGTAACCGTATGTGCATGCTTGTGTGACTGCACTAATGGCCCATGTTTTAAGTGTCATGTCTGAGGCCTAAAGCCTGTTTTTTATCTTGATTAAGGTTGACAGTGGCCTCTTTTCCATGCTTAGTGTCTGTGTTTCTGCAAGCCATGCTACCGAAAAATGTGATCGCTTTCCCAGCATTTCCTTTATACAGAGGAAGAAAAAGCCTCTTGAGGCTGCTCCGTCTTCGCCACTCATGGTATAACTGTTTAAGGAGCCATTGTTGGTCTGCGTGGAAGATACACTGGCGGTAGTGGACCTCTGGCAGTGAAGCAAATGCAATTTTCCTTTGGCTGTTGTGTAGTCTCCAAACATAGGTTTTAGGGGAAATATTTTTTATAGGTTAAGTATTAAACTATTGTATAAATAATCCATATTAAAGGAATTGTAGGCAAATTGTATAAACAAGAAGATAAAAAAAAAGATAAAAATACTTTTGTAAACTATCCAACCAAATAATCACAACCCATCCCTTCAGGGCTCCGTCCAAAGCCACTCCCAAAACAAGTGACTGGCTCACTAGCTTGAGCAAAAGGTCAAGCTAGGACACTTGCATGGATGACTCCGTCATTCATGTAGGTAGGTAGACAGACAGGCCAATCATTTCATTTGGGCTGAATTACAGGGCATATTACAGGCCTGCAACAGCCATAGATATCCGAGAATATATATATATATATATATATGACGAGAATTGCAACAACTGTGACAAAAAATGCCTCTAATAAAAGGCCTAGCATGCCTTTTCAATCAAATGTGTGGCAACTATGTGCAGGATCCCAAATTGAATTCACATGCAAATCTTTCGAGAAATTTGAGGTGTATATATATATATATATATATATATATATATATCTCGTAGAGTGGCAGACACAAGAACTCCTTAGCATTCCAGGGGCAGGACAGTCAGCCTACCTTGCCTTTCAACATCTCAAGGCAAGCGGGTAACAAGCAGGCCTATCCCCTGGTGATGGGAGAGATGCAGCAGGAGAGTGGCCGCTGATTGCTATGGAAATCACCCATGCATTGGTGGCTATTTTCCGGCTCATGCATGCTGAAGTGAAACATGGGTAAAAAAAAGTCCCTCAAATATCAATGCATGTTTATATCTAGAATATTTTAGTAAAATTGGGGACATTAAGCTCATGTGTGTGTTTGTTGATGAATGGTATTTGTTTCAGAGTAGTTAATGGTTTGTTTATGCTTGTTGCAAAGCCCAAAGGGCTGTGAACCACTGGAGATCTTTTATTTGGGATGGCTGGCTTCGCTTGAATATTGGAAAATGTATTAATATCCTAATTATTACACAATCATTTCTCAATCCCTTGTTCACAAACCCTGTCTCTGAGGACATCAATTGACCCACATTTGGTACAAGAGGATATAAACATGTAGAAGATGGATGTATAACTGGTCTTTCCCTGCCTAATCTTTCTTTCGTTAACAATGATATCAGATATTTTTGCTGTGCGGTATCTAGCCACCCAGCTAATCTATTCTGACGTTCAGGTATTTACATGGAAGGAAGTCTAAGCAGGCTGTGTGGCCGACTCAGTTAAACATGGAACGCTTTTTTTACTATGTTATCCCAAAGATACACGACAGCCTTAAAAGACACACAACAAGTGAATAAAAGGCAGTCGCAGTTTTTCGATGAATTGGTCTTAGGTTGCAGTCCTAGGCGGGCTATATCATGATTAGGGATGACATTAAGGTCATATTAGCATGTTGCATTTTGTCAAAGATTTCTGGGAAAGATCAAGAAACACATGTGCATGTCATGTAAACTGAGGAGGAGCTTTCGATAGTTTGACTGTGTTTTGCACTCTTTCTGTACTACTTAGTCTGCGACTGAATTCATACAGATTATTGGTTTCGTCTACTGAAGATGGAAATTAACCTGATTAGTAATGAAAAATTGACAATAATATGACACTAAGTAAGTAAATGTGTTAACTCTTTAAAAGCCAGATCGAAGCATCCCTACATGTCAAGTGATTTTTCAATCTTCATTCCCATTATTTCTTTTCGCTTCCTCTCTCTGTTTGTTTCAAATGGCATGATTGAATTTGCCCAGAAATGTAATATCTGAAGTTCAAGCTAATTTGATTCTTCTTAGCCAAAGGACGCAGGCTGCGCTGAGATATCTCCAATAGGAAATTGGTGATTGTTTTTTGCGTTTTCATCTTAGTAATGATTTGAGCAATGATTGAATTGGACTGGTCTTCTGAGAATGTTTTTACATTAACATACAAGTGTTTTCCACATTTACCAGCAATCAACACAATCTTTTAATTTGCAAATTACTATTCATCATATGCAAAGAATATCCTCCCCACTGTTTGATTTGCAGCTCTGCATTAAAGTTGGTTTATTCTCATTTCGATATTAAAGTTGCTTTAACAATAACCATTTAGAGTTCAGCTGGAACCCTAGAAGCAGTGTAATTTTGATCAGATGTGAGTATGTATCTGCTGTTTGTTCCAAAGATAACTAAACAAGGAAGATCTTGGAGGGGGGGATCCGTTGTTGAAAGTGTTTCAGGGTAAACTGCAGACAAGGAATGAAGAGAAGAGACGCTGATGCTACATTATGAAGTAAGAAAGTGATAATGAGGTAATATGGGATGAGGTTGGGGAAAAATGTGGTGTAATCACACTCTAAGAGCAAGAGATGGAGCAGAGGGGACTAATTGATTGGTGGTTTGGCTTTGGCCGTCAGGTTTATTACCACTTAAGTGTCTAGGAAGAAGCTGGATTCTTAAAGATGGAGGCCAAAGCCGGACTCAAGTTGGGAATAATGAGCAGGGAAATCATAAACCCGGAGTTCAACAACCTTTTAGGATTCAAGTATCTCTGG
>NC_079417.1:12310470-12375470 GCF_026213295.1 Gadus chalcogrammus
AGCATATCCTCTGTGAAGCCGGTTCTCTACCTTTTTGAAATCTCTGTTTTGGCTGTACAAGATGATGACACACAATTCACAAAATCAGTGAAGTCAAACATCCTGAAATATCTCAAAGAGAAGTACAGTGATCTCCAAACTCAGGATCTACTCGACATGGCCACAACCCTTGATCCTAGGTTCAAGATGAACTACATCAGTGAGGAGAAGAAAGCCACTGTCAGAGCAAGGCTGACAGACGAGATGACTGGCATAACTGTAGTTATAGTAAGATCATTTCCACATTTCAATACAATTGTCCTGTCCTGAACTGTTGTGATATTATGTTACTTAATATTGATTGGATTATTAATTATTTTCCAGCCAAATGCCTCCATGAAGAAGGGCCGAAAGACCCTTGGAAGTTCCTTCAAAACAGCACAAGGCAATGACGAGTCCTCTTCTCTAAAACAAGCAGTGTCCACAGAGCTGGAGGCATATCTTCTGGCATGCAAGATCGACAGTGAAGATGACCCCTTAATCTGGTGGGGGCAAAATAGATCTGTATATCCACGGTTGTCTGTGTTGGTGAAGAAATACCTATGCATTCCAGCTACCAGCTCACCTTCTGAGCGGCTGTTCAGTATAGGGGGCAACATTGTGACATGCCAACGTGCATCACTAAAGCCAGAGCATGTGGACAGACTTGTGTTTCTGGCCAGGAATCTTTAAGTGCCATGTTCAGGGTCATATGAGAGGCCTATGTTCCAAAGAAAAAAATGGTGTTTTATTGATGCTTATTTATGTTAAAGTTAAAGTTGGTTCAGTATACTCGTTTTTGATACTGTACTTTTTGTTGTCATGGTTCATGTGTGCAATTAACCACTTAGTGTTCGGGCCATTTTTGGCCATTTTTTTGTTTTTGCACTGCGCCTACTCTAGAGAGCACTGCTCCTTCATAGTATGACCTCTAATCACATGCTTGGTCTCTTTGGAAAGCTGAGAACCTGTAGAATTTTATGATATTATCAGAATAACTGTATCATGTACTCTCACAGTGCTGGGAAGACTATAATATTGTTTTTCCTCCCGGCCGGTCCCTTGGAAACACTACTGAGCCCTAGCCCTAGGACTTGTGATGCTTTGTGTAAAAGCAGATCAACAAAGCATAAAAGATGAAGTCTCCAGCTCCTTTTATGTACTGATATGTCCATTCGTTCTGGTCAGGGTCCTTTTGGATACTCCAAAAAAGACCTTTGGCTACCCAAAATGCATACTGTAAACAAAAGTGAACCCAAACATGTAGAAGCATAATCTTGGTCTCAAATGAAAGGTTACCCTCTGGGCTTTCTTGTGAACCTTTTAGATAGCATACCAGATGTTCTGATATGTAATGAGACAGGTATAACCACACAAAAATCAAATCTTTAGCGACTCTGGGGAAGAGCCTGCTAGTTTAAGCACACCCCTTGCGCATTTGTTTTCTCAACCACACGCGAGACGTTGTTTGACATGCTGGATATCGTCAGAAAGGTATTTTCATTGGCTATTAGGATATCTAAGGCCCGTCCCCAACCCTTCCTGTCTGCTGGTGTAGCTGTCAATCAAAGTATACACGCCCCGTTTTGATAGTGATCACCACATTGGCTTGTAAGGCTTGTAAACAAGGAAGTATTGGTCTTACAGACATGTGGGAGGGCTCTATGTCACCGTGAGACCCTGGCAAACACAGCGGATTCCATGAATCAGACGACAATAGCAGAATTCAAACCCTGAATCGCAGTTTTCTACAAAAAAACATAGTAGCGTTTCGGTTTTCTATTTTTCGGCTGCTTTGTATAAGATGGCTTGTGCATATACACAATGTAATTACACTAAAATAATATTGATATTCGACCCAACATGAAGTATCAACTCATTGCTAAGGATATCCTCACGACGATAAAGTTAGAATGCACCAAGGGAGGAGGAGGGTGAGGGGGGCTATTTTGACCTAAGACACTAGGATATTTTTGATCTATATTCGCCAAAAATATCTATTCCACCATATGGTTGACATTGGATGACATTCCTGAGATTCTAAGCTTTCAAACGGTGTATGACATGACTATAACACTCAACTGTATGATGCCGAAAATTTACCCAGCATGTTGGGGGGAAGGGCTGGTGTAACGAAAACTTGCCCGCCGGCGGGATTTGACCGTTAAGTGGTAAAAAAAAAGAAAAAAAAAAAAAGTTTTGTTATCTGTGAGAAAAAAATCGTGGCAGAAAATCGTGACATCGATTCTAAGCAAAAAACGTATACGTATTACCGGTGTTACCGGTGTTCAGGCCAACACCGATTATTCGGTGTTGCACACCGGCAACAGTTATTTTTTATTATTTTTTTCCAGTAATAAAAAAATCTTTAGGCCTATTTGATAAAAAAATATTTTGGCAGTTTGTCTTTGCACTGTTTTATTTTTGATGTGTTTTTCATCAAAAAAAAAATATACAAACCTAATAGATAGGCTACCTAATAAAGCGTGGAACACACAAGACCGAACCATAGCAGCGCCGGAAAACAAACCCCGCGAAGCCCTACGAGAGCTCCCCGCGCTACGGCCGTCCGGAGGCGCACAGAGCTTTTGGCCGTGATATTATATATGCAATTATATTATTATTAGAGCTGTCAGTTAAACGGGTTTTTCACGGCGTTAACGCAAACCAATTTTAACGGCGTTAAAAAAATTATCGCGCGATTAACGCAAATATTTTACTTTGGCTCAAAACAAAGAAGCAGTAGCCTGACTGCTATGTTCAAATGACATTTGTTCAAAGCAGTCGTTTAATTTCACTATAGGCTCTTTTTTGTATCGTCCTGTTTTGATCAGTATATGCCAATGTTGTTATCAATAAAAAATCATTTGCACAAGGCAAGCCGATGCACTTCACCATGTTGATAAGAGAATTAAAATGAGAAGAATTATGGGACAAAAAAAATCAAGGGATATTTAGCATAGAAAAATAATTTGCGATTAATCGCGAGTTAACTATGACATTAATGCGATTAATCACGATTAAATATTTTAATCACTTGACAGCTCTAATTATTATATATTAGGGATGTGACGGTACACAAAAATATCGGTTCGGTACGTACCTCGGTTTTGAGGTCACGGTTCGGTTCATTTTCGGTACAGTAAGAAATCAAAATGCTAAATATAAATGTGCTTCAAGTTGTTCATAACACACTTTTGTGCTTTTTACAATAAGAACATTAGACAATACAAAACTAGAATTCTGCTCAAAAATATAAAGATTCTGAAATGTAGAAATAAAAATAAATAACATTGGCTCACTGTTTTTTTAAGAAATGATCTAATGTGCAACAATGAACAATTGCAACACTAAACAGTTTCAAGTTCTTGCTCAGATTAAATAACATGAATAAGGCTCAGACTGTTTCTTTAAAAACAAAACTTTTCTCAATCTAATGTGCAACAATGAACAATTGCAACAGTAAACAGTTTCAAGTTGTTGCTCAGATTAATTTTTACTCCCCCCCCCCTATCTTTAGCCCTGATGACTTTCACTCAATCGTTATGTTTTTTGCCAGAAAAATCTCCTTATCCACATTATCTGCAAATTTGAGTGTACATACGATGTACCCTACATGTTACTCCCGTATACCACAATGCAATGCGGTCGTGTTTTTCTGGAGGAGAAGAAGAAGCTGAATAACCGCGAAAAACAAATATATTTAATGATGGAGTCTCCGGCTTTCGTTTAGAAATTTCAACAATTTATTTGGGATTTAACATAGAATATTTAACATTCAAAATTAATTTAATAAAAACTTGAACAAGGAAATGTAAGATTCAACATCAATACAACAAAAATACAACCTCCAGCTTTCCTCGTGAGTGCCCGGTTTGTTTACATGATGTGGGCGCATCTGTCTGCGTCACACAAATACCCGGCGCATTTACTGACGCAAATGACGTTTAGAAATGTTCAGCGTAGTGTCCGAATTCTCGTTTGTTTGTTCCCTCAATAGTGCACTATATCATGAACACTATATAGGGAATAGTGAGTGAGTAAATAGGGAACGATTTCGAACACAGCTACGGTGTGCGCAACTGTGCATGTGCGGCCACAGCATGTTCAACACATGCGGTCCTCTACTTAATATGTCCGTATGGAAACTTGTTCGGTACGCCTCCGCACCGAACCGAGCACCCCGTACCGAAACGGTTCAATACAAATACATGTACCGTTACACCCCTATTATATATAGAAAGTTATAAGATGCTGTCACCGAGATTTGCCGCACTGCCAGACGCTCTCACCGAGTGTGAGAGGAGAGTTGACGGAGAAGATGGCGGTTGACCTAGTTTCAAAGTTTATACAGTTTATACTCGGTAATACCGGTTTTGACACAAGTGTATTACTCGGCGTGAAAATGTCCACACCGCAGCAACCCTAGTCCCCTCCCATACAAAATGAGCTCACCCGTGATTCATCTGGTTCCCATGCTACAGCCTACTCTCTGATAATTACATTTTCACACAATATACATGTATAATGACTGGTTTACGTTGAAGAGAATGCAGTGGTCCAATTAACACATGATATGAACACACACACACACACACACACACACACACACACACACACACGTTTATTATATAACATAGCTGCCGTGGACATTAGTCTAAATTTCAATATTATCATCACTGTAAACAATTTTGTTAAGGGCAGTCCATATCATTATGCAATAGCAAAAGGAGGCGGGTTTTAGCAACATGAGAGACTACTCTGGGGCAAATTGGTGGACAATGCTGATGACGGGAGAGTTGTGAGGGATGGGAGAGAGATGAGAGAGCACACACCATGCCTCAGTGCTCGTCTAATTGCTTGGCACCAACACTACTATGACGCAGGCAACGGTACTTACTGACACATGGGCTTGAATTCTGCTTTGATCACATTGCAGAAGAGCGCCCGTGAAACTTCTTTTGACCCCCCCCCCCACCTTTGAAACGCCTTTATCAACATGGGGATTTAGGAAAAGACAAGTGTTTCTACACACCCCTGCACGCGTTAGTTAGGGTACACCAGAGATGGATTAGTTTCTGAAAACGCAAGCTGCACGCACAGGCTGTGATCCCTGCCTCTCCACCGGAGGGTGAAATGACATGATACCTTGGATCCTGTGGGAGCTTCAACACAAGGGCTTTCACACAGAGCTCGCACACCGATTCAGTCGCTCTTGTGCTTTACTCATGTCCGTCTCTCTCCGAACCTCAACCCTCGTCCTCATTTCATCATTTGTGTCTAAATATATATGGGAGGACTGTTAAACCCATGCTCAGCTCAACTCGGAGATGGATCTGTGCCGGACACGTGTTTGTCAGACAAATAATTCCAAGGACTGGATGAAAAGGATTCCTATACAGTGGCAGCTATAATGTCGGATCATAACCATGTTTTGCAATTACTGAAATGCATTAAGCTGTAAGTGGATCGTAAAAAAATTTTTTTTTCTTTTCATGATAAAGATGTATACAATACAGCTCCTACATCAAACTGTTGTTCAAGATCTAAAATAAAAATGTTGCAAAACCTCCTCCCAGTCTACACTTTCTATCCACGAACATCCCAGTTGAACTTGCTGCTCGTGGGCATGTAAGGGGTTTCAGAAGAAGGTTTGGCACACATTTGCATTCATCAGTATTTTCTAAGCATAAAAAGAACAGCATTTTTCTAACACCATAATTGGAACATTATAATTGTTTGCCTGAGGCCTACTAATAAACCAGTTTTATGCTTAGTGTTACCTCATCATGTTGAATAAAACAACTTCAAACCATAGCCGTTAGTACTACAGCGAGAGGCAAGATAAAAAGCCAGAGGTAAACTTGAACTAGAAATGGAAAACATAAAGTTAGCATAGAATAACAAAGACAAAAGTGTCTTCAGGCTATCACTTGAGAAATAAGATCACTGGCACTCCCCCCCCCCCCCGTGTTGGATCAGAATGACATGTTTACTGTAAAATTTTAACAGTAAATGGAATATATATTGATTATAACAAAGTACGAATCCAAAAGTCTTCTGTCAAGTATGTTGCATGATGTCCCTGACAACACAGACCAAGGAAAGACTTTTGAAGGAAAATGGAAAGGACAATGCTCTTCGGCAAAATCGGTACGACAACATTTTGTTGCAAAAATGATATAACCAAGGGATGCCGTAGTCGTGCAGCCAGGAGAGGTGGTAACGAAGATAGTTTGATCACCAATACCATGGTCCTGTAATCCTTAAGTATGGTTGTCATTTGAAGAAACGTTTTTTCTAAGGATTTTGAAACTGTATGCATGGATGTGCGTGTGCTTGTATATAGGCCTTAGGCTTTTACTGGCCTGATTTATCGAGAAGTAGGAGGAAATAGAATCATGGTTGATGCTCTACAGTTAATGCAAAGGGCAGCGGGCAGGAATAGCGCGGAGCCCTGCAGGACACTAACTCACATGAAATGTACCACAACCATAAATTATCTACCTCACTGGATCACTGCCGGAGTGGTTACCCGTTTGAGTGGCTGTATATGTGGAGAAAATATTGGAAAGACATAAAGACAGTAGGCAGTGGACCGCAACATTACATTAAGGCATGAGGGCCTGAAGGCCTTGCTTTAAGATTGACTTTTTGTCCTCCGATGCACTTTTTAAATACTTTGTTTGTTCTGAAGAAACTAATTGGTAATCGTTGCTTGATTAAAAAACGGTTGTTCTTTAAAACTCACTTTGAAATATGCTGTAAGAAATGAACAGTCATGCTCACAGACACATACTCAAGACCTGCATTAATCCCATAAATCAGTTGAAAATGTATTTATTTTGTGGAAAATCCAAACCAAGAGGGCCATAATTATCTACTGAAGTACATTATGAAGCAAAGATGGTAACATTTTCAGATGGTGGCTGGTAAACGACCAACATAGTTTTTGCATTATTTTCACTGCTGTTTTTTATGACCACCATTGTGTCCAACAACTATTTCCAAAAGCCATTTAGGATTTTTCTTTTTAATATACATATATTCATTGGTATTTAAGCCTTTATGGACACAAGAGTAAATTGAGACGGAACGTTGGGTTAAGAAATGTAGGGAATGACACTGCAGGTCTTTCTCAAAAATGAGTCGCATATGAGGTTCCCTCATATGTCAGAGCAGGAACTGGTGATTAAAGGAGCCTAACGAGGAGCCTAACAGCAGCTAATTTGGCATTATTATGAATTCAGCTGGATCTATTCTGATAAGATATATTTTATTTTATACATAATATATATTTTGCAGCCATTTTTGCCTCAAACTTTGTTTTCAGTCAAAAGTACAATACATTCATACATACATGTATAAAGGGCTGATGTGGGTAGAATACTTTTGGCATTCAAATTAAGAGTTTCTCTTTCACAGAAAAGTATATATCATGACATAAATGTTCAAACAACCCTCATCCTCATCCTCATCGTCATCCGCTTATCCGGGGTCGGGTCGCGGGGGGAGCAGCTCAAGCAGGGGGCCCCAGACTTCCCTTTCCCGGGCCACATTGACCAGCTCTGACAGGGGGATCCCGAGGCGTTCCCAGGCCAGTGTTGAGATATAATCTCTCCACCTAGTCCTGGGTCTTCCCCGAGGTCTCCTCCCCACTGGACGTGCCTGAAACACCTCCCAAGGAAGGCGCCCAGTGGGCATCCTTACCAGATGCCCGAACCACCTCAGCTGACTCCTTTCTAAGTAAAGGAGCAGCGGCTCTAATCCGAGTTCCTCACGGATGGCTGAGCTTCTCACCCTATCCCTAAGGGAGACGCCAGCCACCCTTCTGAGAAAACTCATCTCGGCCGCTTGTACCCGCGATCTCGTCCTTTCGGTCATCACCCAGCCCTCATGACCATAGGTGAGGATAGGAACGAAGATCGACCGGTAGATCGAGAGCTTTGCCTTGCGGCTTAGCTCTCTTTTCGTTACAACGGTGCGGTAAAGCGAACGCAATACCGCCCCCCGCTGCTCCGATTCTCCGGCCAATCTCACGCTCCATAGTACCCTCACTCGCGAACAAGACCCCGAGGTACTTGAACTCCTTCACTTGGGCTAAGGACTCATTTCCTACCCGGAGTAAGCAATCCACCGGTTTCCTGCTAAGAGTCATGGCCTCAGATTTAGCGGTGCTGATCCTCATCCCAGCCGCTTCACACTCGGCCGCCAGCCGATCCAGTGAGTGCTGAAGGTCACTGGCCGATGATCCAATGAGGACCACATCATCTGCAAAAAGCAGTGACGAGATCCTCAGACCACCGAACTGCAACCCCTCCCCACCACGACTACGCCTCGATATCCTGTCCATGTATAGCACAAACAGGATTGGTGACAAGGCGCAGCCCTGGCGGAGACCAGCACCCACTGAGAACGAAACTGACTGGCTGCCGAGAACACGAACACAGCTCTCGCTTTGGGAGTACAAAGATTGGATGTTCAAACAACCGCTTATGGTAAATAACACATACAGGAAATGAGTTTTGATTTGTCCCAAGAGGGCTCTAACAGTAATCTTTATCTACTCTACAGAACTGTACAGGAAGTGCTTAGCTAACTAATATCTATATCATCTTCTTAGTTTAACAGCATTCCTCAATATTAATTAAAACAAACATCCTGCACCCGTAAAAACTTTCCCCTTCTTATAGAAATGTGATAGGCTTCTGCTTAAATATTTGTCTTAAATATATTGCCTCTCAAGCCCTTCGAAAATGTGACTTGTACTGTGTGACAAGTGTGTGTCTACGGTGATTAAGGGCTAAACAAATAAAATTGACTTGAGTTAACCCGACTTAAGCTGCAAGAAAATAAAGTGTCAGGACAACTTGTGTTAAAATGAAAGCCATCTAGGCTGGTATGATATAAGGCTCAGACACGCCTAGCTTGGCAGAGACTGTGCATAAATTGTGTCCGACTCTGTACGGGGGCTTTTATTGTGCCGTGTGAGGGAAATCAGTGTTTACAGTCAACAGATTGGCTAACTGGCACTCGATTCTGCCCAGGGTCTGTCAATCTGTCGGTTCAATATCAATAGACTGTGACTTTGTCTCCTTCATTCGCAAGCAGCCTATTGTTATAACTGACTGGAGCAGCTATCACACACAATTTGCACACTCGTTATCACTGTGAGATCATTTTAGCAGTGTACACACACACACACACACACACACACACACACACACACACACACACACACACACACACACACACACACACACACACACACACACACACACACACACACACACACACACACACACACACACACACAAATAAGTGTCAATCCATAATGAACCACGAAAGAGAGATAGAAGAAAATAAATGGAGATCAGAGTCCTCCATCCTATTACTGCTGTGATCCTCTTTAAGTATTGGTTAAAGTTAAAAATGAAATGCCATACAGTTCTGTAAGCAGTGTATTGTTGTGCTGGGTGGATGGCCTGGGGAAAGGCCTCTCAGAACCCCCATCCACCCACACACCGACACCCACTCACCTCTCCCCCCGGGGAGAATGTCCAGCAAAGAAAAAAAGAGCACAAGAAGACCACATGACGGGAAGCACAGGCCTAAACAAAATTCAGGATTAATGGAGGAATATTTGAATTTTCGGGGTTCCGCAATATTGTTTAGATGTTTTGATGGTGTAGATTTGCCTTCCATCAGCAGTTGAAATCATCTATATTTGGCACATTGAAACTTCTTAAATACTTTTTAATTGATTTGAATTGTCGGGAATACATATTATGAAGAAAACCTAGCCAATAAGTGCCCAACCAAGCAAAGCTGTATTGGCTTTTTATAAAGTGTGACACGTTTCTGCGTCCAACTACCATAAACCGCAATTAGAAGTATATGTTTATCTCTTCCACATGAGCGTCATAAACAGTCATGGCTGCCGTGAGCGATAATAATTGGTAATCCCATCAGCACCAGTGTTTCCTCCAGTACTGTGTTGTTAAGGCAGCCACCTTAAAGGTCCCATGACATGAAAATCTCACTTTATGAGGTTTTCTAACATAAATATGAGTTCCCCTAGCCTGCCTATGGTCCCCCAGTGGCTAAAACTTGCGTTTGGTGTAAAACGAGCACTAGCTGTTCTGCTCGCCTTTGAAAAAACGGAGGCTCAAGCGCGCTGATTTGGAATGTCTGTATTCATGACGTCATCAGGAATCTCAGCTCCTCCCCTTACTCTGCCTGGCCCGCCCAGAGACGTTGGCCCGCCAATGAGAAGTACATGAACTGCGTCATGCCGCCAGTTCCCGCCAGGCACCATCGCCCGGCAGCGGGCAGCCGGCAGCAGGCAGCGCCCGGTTCAGTCGACTTCAGGTTGATGTGAAAGTGGAAGAACCAGAGACGTCGCAGAACCTGACAAAGTTGTTTGTGATTCATAATATCGTCTGGAGGCGCACACAGCTTTTGGCCGTGATAATATGCATTAAATGATATAGATTTCAATGTATTATATGATATTATTTAGATATAGAGCTCCAGGACTGTAACGCAAGTGTTGTACACTTCCTTATTATTTGGATAACCGTTCTGCTTTTGGTGTTATGGCGCATAACACGTCGGACTCTCGTCTCTGGTATTTCTACAACGAGACTCGTATTGGGGGATATCTCAGCCGTGGTTGAGAAGGAATTGGGGGAAAGGAATTGACATGCTATTACGAACCAAGAACCTACCCACAGACTTCAATCCACAGCCATGCCTTTGTCATTTCCCCTAAAGATTAGTTTATTTCGTAAAGCTCAGAACTTATGTCACAAGTATAACTTTTAAGAGAATTTCTGTCAATCAAGCTGTAAAAGCTATAAAATGGGAGTATAGTTCACTCATCTGATGAAAGGAGCAAATCCACTCTTGCTCACTGCGGTGGATGTTATCAGCCTTTGACAAGTTATAATTGGTTCTCTCACACATAACTCATCCGATCAGTACAATACAATATTCTACAACAGACAACTCAAAACTATGGCTCGTGCGGCAGAAGTATGGCATATTATAAAGGAACGGGTGTGTGCTGATGCCCTTGAAATAGGCGGTGCATACAGCGTGACTTTGACACGTCCAGCCAGTGTCACCCGCAGAGCATAAAGAAGGGACATAAATAATATAAATCAGACTGGAATAACAGTGAAGCTAGAAATGTACCACAGGACCTTTTATACATTGCTTGGTTCACAATTACATTAATCTACTCCCGTCGGTACAGAATATTATTGAAGTGTAAAAAAACTAATAGCAAGAGAGATGTATGCAAGCAAATGAGCCAAATTCATACTTCAAAAAAGCAATTTGTATGCTCCACAATGTTACAACTTCTGTACTCTTGGTTTTCAGGATCAGTACTTTGGAAAATAAGTTTTGAATCAATTTATTCAGGACACATGGGCACCACAATGGCCCTGAGTATAACACATGAAAACAACAGTACTTATTTCATGTGCAGTCCTCGATGTAAGTAAAGCTATTAGCATTAAATTGAAATTACATTTTAACACTGGAAATCCAGTTGACGAAAGGGCCTAGCCTGATGATTATGTGACCATATTCATGATCACGATGAGAACACAGCAATGTTAACTGTTCAAACTGAATTATTCGAATATTCTAATACTCGTTCGGAAAATTTGTATTCGAAGCTTAAAGGTTGGGTATGGAATTCGCTTTTTTGGCCATTTTTGCAAAATTACTTGAAATCCTTATCATAACCCACTTACAGCCACTGAGTTAGAAGTACTGACAGGAAAATTAAATAAGTCAATAATCTTGGGTGTCTTGAAAGGCGCCTCTAAATTAAATGCATTATTATTATTATTATCTGTGGAACGGGCAGGATTCGAAAAACTCCAGCCAATGATTTCCAGAGCCACCGAGTTGCATTGGACAGTAAGTACGTCAATCAAACGGTCGTACTGCACTCCCCCTCCCCCGCGCCCCGTGCGCGACCCCTTCGTGCAGTACTCGTGACCCAGAGCTCGTGACCCAGAGCAAGCTCCTGTTTGTTGTTATCCTGCGGTAGCTACTGGAACTAGTTAATCCACATTTGGACCTAGCAGTAGAAGACAATTCCATTCGCCATGTTGTTTAACGAAAACCTACGCTAGCCTGGATCGCTCTCGCGCATCTGTGTCCGCGCTCGTGCATGATTGCGCGTCCAGGTACTTGGAATGGGTGGAGTCAGAGTCAGCGTTGAAGGAAAGGGGGTAGGACCATTTGAGTTGTGTATTTTCAAAATCTGCTGGCGTTTCGCAAATCCCATACCCAACCTTTAAATCAGTATTCGGAGCTTCGTTGTTTTTTTTCACGTGCCTGACGTTACCAGAGCGAGGGAGGCAAACTATAAGCGACACCAAGCAGAGAAGCGAGAGAGGTGGAGGAAGAATAGATATGTTTCCCTTTACTTTACAACACAACATTAGCGGGATCTTGGGAGGAAAAGTAATGCTTAGCGAGATGCTAACCTTAGCTTAGTTGTTTGTTTACGTTCGCTTTACAGCGCTGCGCCAATCAACTGTGACTGGCTTGCTGCAGAGCGTGAGCTTCTTGGGAATACCCGGTCAATATAATGGATGTAATATGGACACATAAGACAATCAATATTCGGTATATGTTATGGATTTATTGTACAAATTCCCTGAAAAGATGCACGTTGCAGGATGAATTGAAAAGCTCCCCTAACGGCTGAGATGGCAGAGGACAGCTGATTTGGAACGGAACGACAGCTGTTCGCTTCAACGGGGAAAAACTAAGGAACTCCAACTTACTTGGGCCTACTAATTAACGTTCAAAAGCTATTAAATCTTCAACAAAATATGCAGATACTGTCAAAATCGGTTCCAGGGAGTATATAGGGATTATTGATGTTGTTTTGATGGTTTGTTTTTCTGGAACGAGTATTCGAATATTCGCTCGGAAAAACCAACGAGTATTCGAAGCCTGAAAAATGGTATTCGGGCCAGCCCGAGTGAGATATGAGGCAAAACCTGATGGATAGCATAATTTACTAGAATGACAACCAGCGAATCTCAAATATGTTTTTTTAAACAGTCATGTACGCAAATTGCCAGAAAATAATTAATGTGGAGTTGTAAGATAGAAGAGTGAAGGCGAGTTGTAACAGATAAACATCCCTTGTTTTTATAAAAAATACTTGTTGGGTACTTGGAAGTGTAGGAAAAAGTGCAGGAGCTTCAACATGCACAATTTCTACTGCTGCCATCATTTTTTTTATCCAAAATTCGATGTTCTGGTCTGTTGCTCTGCACCAAATTGATTTAGAGAAAACAGAAAGTGTTCAAGTTGATGGAACCAAGGGTGGATTGATAATTCAATTTGGACACATTTTAAAATCTATTGAAATAAAAGTGATGACTGCACTGAAGAAGTGAGATGCAAGTGCAAGTTTATTCAATTTACTAAAGCGTATGGAAAGCAGGTGCATGAATGTTGAATGCACACAAATGTCCAGGTAAGGGAAAAAGACCAACTGGGTGAAAACTTTTTCCTGCTGTGGTCAGCATATAGTTAGGTTATACCTATAAACAACCATAGGAACAGATATTCCTCTGGTTTACACTCCAGTGACGGCCTTTATGTGCTGCTACATAAAACTTAAATGTGTGTGTGTGTGTGTGTGTGTGTGTGTGTGTGTGTGTGTGTGTGTGTGTGTGTGTGTGTGTGTGTGTGTGTGTGTGTGTGTGTGTGTGTGTGTGTGTGTGTGTGTGTTCTTAACAAAAGCCATCACCCCAAGTCATTGAGTTACATTTTACGCTTCAATGCCAAGACTCGCTGTTAGAGAAATGAATCAAGCATTCTTTAGAAGTCATTGGCCTTTAAACAAAATGTACGGCTTCTTTATCTAGCCAGGCACTTCTCCGGGCAGGGCCTACATCAGAATAACTTCAAGTTCCCTTCACCTTATATTGTTTAAATTACACTGTCAGAAAACGAGCAGTATTACACTACAAGCACACAAATCCTTGATCTTTAAGACCCTGCTACTACCACGTAGTAGTGGTAGTGGTATAGTGCTAGTAGAAGCATCCAGTATTTCCATTCCAAAAACAGCTGGCAATTGAGAGACCCAATCATAAAATATACTCTGAGGTGGACACCTCCTGATTCTATAGTAGGACTGGGAGGCACTCTGATGTGTTC
The DNA here is from genome assembly GCF_026213295.1 of Gadus chalcogrammus. NCBI lineage: Eukaryota > Metazoa > Chordata > Actinopteri > Gadiformes > Gadidae > Gadus > Gadus chalcogrammus. Next base: position 12,324,697 of record NC_079417.1, read on the forward strand.
CGTCGCTGCCATGTGTGTTTTGATCTACCTGAGGCCTGCTTTATATGCTGTTGTTCTTTCTGTGCCCATGTTGTCAATGGTCTGCATGCTGCTCTACGAGTGTTATCACTGTGGGTTATATATGTGGATTATATTCCTCCAAGCCTCTTGGAACGGAAGTGATCGTTCTTCCAACAGGGCAGAGGCCCGCTCGGGTGATATAATACATGCCTAAAAACATGCACAACAAAGATAACATAAAAAACAAATGAGGTCTTATTGAACTTTTTACTAGTGGGGTTGGGAGTGCTAGTTAGAGGTTGTTATTAACTGCACATCAGTGTCATCAAAACGTTTAATCTTTTAAAGGGGACCTATTATGAAAACAACCTTTTCCCTGGGATTTGGGGTGTTGTTTAGGGTCTGTGGTGCTCCCACACGCATGCAAACTTTGAAAAAAGTCAGTACCTGATTTTTGACCTGACTGCTGCCGAAACTTCGGCGGCAGTTCAGCTCCCGGCGTACACCCGCCGTGTGTCGGCGTACACCGGCGGAGTGATCTATTGCTTTTATACAACGGTTACTATTATGGCAAAACGAAAGTCATAGACACACTACATTTAAAAAAAAAAAAAGAAAGTCAAAGTAGCTGTTTTATTAAAGAATACAAAAAAGTAGTCCCTCCTGGCTGCCTTCAAATTGCACGACGGTCTCAATGCAACACAGCGTTCCTCCGAGAGAAGGCAATTTATCCTATGGAGCAGTTCACTCGCCGTGTGCCTAAGCTTTTGTTAGTCTCTCCATCGCCTTGCTCACTCCCGGAGTAACAACATTTACACCCTCTCCATAATTCAACATATTTTTAGGCTTCAGTGAACTGTGCTATAGCTTTTATACAACTAATTGTATACTTTGTAACCGTTTCTACTTCCAGGCGTGGAGTGATATGCAAACTTTCACAAAATGATTGGCCGTCATAGCAGTTATGTATACGCTAGGGCTGGGCGATAAACCGATTTTATCGATTAACTCGAGTGTGTAGCTCACGCCGACTTGTTTAAATGAAAATCGGTTTTCTCTTCAACATCCGCCAACGCTTCCCTCTCAGCTCCCGTAGTTCGGAATGGGCTCAGCCCTCCCCCCGCACAGAGCGCGCATTTACCAAAGTGATACACAAACATGGCTGCGAGTGTGACAAGTTGTATACAACAATTTATTCATATATGTATAATCTATTTTGAGGTAAACATAATTCATTTGAAATATATCTGTGTGGTTTAATAATTCGTCGATCTGTTGGTAATTCGTCGATCTGTTGGTAATGCCTCGGGGCTCCAGTAGGGGGATAGTGCTCCTTTTTCTCATTCAATACAGAAGAGTGAAGGAAAGAGCTGCGTGTTTGTCTTTCTCATTCTTCTCCCGTTACTATTCCCTTTTTTTTAAGGCAATTACCGTTTGCAAAAAAACGGTATATTTATGAACACATGTTGAAAGTTTGAATGTTATGTTGGCACTTTATCAGAACTACCTCTTATCATTAGTAACATTTTATGCTTACAGAAATATTTTATTTTATATTTTATATATTTGACATTTTATGTAATGTTACAGGTTACACTGTTTACAATGGCAGGGCCTGCCATAATGGATTTTTATGTAAATCTATTAAAATCGGAAATCAGATTTTATTTTTTACTAACTTCATTAAAATCAAGGCATTGCAATTTTTGCAAATCGCTATACGTTGGTCTTTCTCAGAAACATTGAAAAACGTCCACACCGCAGAAATCTTGGCGCTTATCCAGACAAGCGTGTGCTGGCCGCGTTTTTTTTTTGCGTCATCACAAATTTCTGTCTCGGCCGTGTTGTTTCGGTGATAAAAGTATTTCGGCTGAAAAACAAAAATGCGTAACACGCCTAACCTGACGCTTGATCATTGTGTGTCACAAAAATGGTTCAACACGCCCGCGACTATGCAGCTAGATGAGCCCGCCCAGCGGAGGTGTATTGCTTCACCCTTAAGGGGCTTATTTTTCGATAATGACCGGCGACGTTCTATACGTTATCCCGCTTATTACACGGCTACTTGCCAAAACGAAAAAATAACTTCATATCGTGTGTCTTTTTACAATTTATTCGTTACCAGAATTCCTAGTGTTGATTAGCAGAGAAATAGTCCGCCAAAGACGTTGACATCACTTAGCAACCGAAGACGCTGGGGTTGACAAGTTACCGGACTACTACCAATGCAAGTGAACGGAGCTTTCCACGGTATTGAGAAGACCCATGTAATAAAGGCATATAATATTTCTGTTTATGGCATAGATTTCTCCTCAGATTAGGCCAATAAAGCAATGATTAAAAAAAAACACAAACGCTCGATCAAAGGCCCGACCCGACCCGACCCGAGGACAGTGGTGGGAAATAACTGCCCTACCCGGCCCGCGAGTCGGCTCGGGCTCGGGTTTGGGCGGAGAATCTAAACTCTAGTGCATGCAGGGCTCCAGAGTGTGACCTATTAGGTCGCATATGAGACCTAATTTCTTAAGGTGCGAGTTAAAATTGAATGAGGTCACTCCGGTGCTACTTGCAGGAGGACGATTGAAAAAAAAAAAACGTTTTTTGTTTTTTTTCTTTCTCTCCCAAATCCCGCAGTTGTGGTTGATAATAAAATCTTACTTCCTGGCTCATTCCTGCGAGTCCACTACTCTCTCTCGCTCCCTGTCTCTGCCTGCCTGTCTGACTGTGCACTACACGTGCACAGTCTTGCTGCGCACGCAGCACGCACAAAAAAGAACAACAAAGCAGATACAATATGAAGCGGTCGATAGTAGATTATTTTTAAAAAAAAAATGTGCCCGAGGAAAAAAATGAGGCTGTTGTTTAGCAACGGTTAACGGGTTTCCCGTGATCCGTACAGATCAACCCTCACGGTTCGGGACGCAAGTGATCCGCGGATCGGCTGATAAAAAAAGTTGTTTGGAACCGGAAACCGGAATCGGAAGCGGTCATATTTATGTTTGGTTGTAGTCTTTTCGCTCGGTTCTCCTTATCAACAGTAGGGCTAGAACCGAGCGAAATGACCCTTGCAATGAGCAATGAGTCTTCCAACAGAAATCAATGGATTTACAAAATGCCAAATAAAACACGACAGAAACTGTATGTCGCTACCATACAAAAAGAAGATGAGGATGTCTGCATTGTCTTGGGAGAGTGTAGACACTAAACTCTCCCCAGGCAATGCAGACATCCTGAATTTAAAGTTGTAAATCTAGGGTTAGGGATTATTTACTATCCATGTTAAAAAGAAGAAGGAATAATGCCTCAGATTGCAATTTTTTTAAATATTGACTATGCTTAAAGGAAGCAGGATTATTACCTAATTTTTCACTTAATTTGTTTTTACACATTTGAAGATTTCATTTAAAGTCATATTTGTCTTTCTTGCTGTTGATCCGAAAATTATCCGACCCGTCACTCAAAAACCATGACATGATCCGAACCGTGAGTTTTGTGATCCATTGCACCCCTACTGTTGTTGGTGGTGGTGGAGAAGGGTTAGCAGAGGAAGCGACAAGAATAGGGATGCAAACAATTAATCGATTATCGATTAATTGTCGATAAGAGATTACTCGATTAAAATAAATTACTTGCAATTAATCGCATTTTAACCCGTAATTCCCCAACCGTCCACGTGAGGGCGCACTTGACGCCAGACGTACTTGACGCACACGCGGGAACACAAGCGGGAACACAAGCAAAACAGGGCCGTGTTCCAATACCCGTACTTCCATGAGTATACTTAAAGGAAGTATACTATCCGCACTGGCTACTACGTTAATTTTTCAGATGTGAGTGCTGTTCCAAATCGAGTAGGCTACTCCGTGGTGCACTAACCGGAAATTACGATCACGACTGCCGCCGTGGCTCCTCCCCCGCAATAAACATCCTGCTTTGAACGGTGAACTCTTTGCGCCTAGCAGCTATAAAAAGCTATAAAAACTATAAAAACTACAAAATGACTATTAATGCAGGCTATGTGGAAAATGCGCCGACTTTGGCTCAGCCTGGCTCCGCCTCTTCTGCTACGTAGCTAAGAAGGCTGCCGTTGAGTACGGGGAGTGTCCTTCGATCCACACTTTTAGCCCTTTCAGCACGATTAGCCCGTTTTGAGTACGGCATCCGGGTCCTTGAAGTATACTTCTTTTCGCCGGATCTGAATTGGAGTACTGCGTACTCAAATTTTGGCTAGTAAGTACGGACAGTACGGGTATTGGAACACGGCAGGACAAGACAAACGAAAAGCGGGACACTGACACGATGAAGAGGGCAAAACGGAGTGCAGTATGGAGCCACTTTAAGTTGGTTAATGACGACAAAGACGCCAAATGCACAATATGTGAAAGTATTTTAAAGTACAACAACTAAACGACTTTGTTGAATTACCACCTAAATGTGTCACATTCAGAAGGAAATTCAGCTTCTCAGAAGAATTGCCGCTTATCAATTAATCGATCATCGATCGATAAGATGAAACAACTATCGATTAATGAATTACTCGATAATTTGCATCCCTAGACAAGAATCTCAGATTCTTCTTCTGAAGACGACAGTGACAGCAACAATTTCAACAACAATGGCTGGTGAAGTTCCCGTGGTTACGATATAAGGGTCAAGCCAATTCAAAGTTCAGTCATTAAAATTACACAACAAAAGCCAAAAGCACAAGACGTCAGGGACCGCTGCATCACACGAAGCTCCCAGCCCCTCCCCACGTCATTTAATAGGATAGATGAGAGCAATCGCTCGGCGGAGAATGAAGAAATAATCATCAAGCTTAACACCGCTTACAACTTCACTTAAGAGGAACTCCCATTAAAAAAATAAATAAAATGGTGCTACCTAATTTGTTTTGGTGCTACTAAATGAAAAGCTAGGTGGCACCAGTGTTACCTGTGAAAAAGTTAGTCTGGAGCCCTGAGTGCATGACATCCTCCGCAGGCGCTCAAAGCTGGGTGAGTTTCACCACCTCCTCATCGTTTCAGCCCACACTGAAACGATGACTTGGTCGCCCATGTTCTTTCTGCTTCTGTGCGTCCTCCGTCTCTCTGCCAGTGACATCGGGTCAAGCTCAACGCTGATTGGCTATCTAAGCGTCACGCGTAGGCGCGTCAAAAGTTCATTTTTTTTACATTGGGCGCGTTATTTAGGGGCGTTCAACAAGCCTAACGTGCTGCTTAGCGTGTGTGACGCATCTACGCGCCTAAACCAATGGTTCCCTGTGCAAAAACTCAGATTTTCAGCCGTAACTTTAGACAGTATCGGCTTCCTGTGTTGTCCAGGCCATCAGAGCTAATTACCCAGCACAAGATGGGCAGTACCGTGACTACCAGGAGACAGTAGATGCTCAAGATGAGCTGTGACTATTTTGACTCTAGCAAACGCACCCTTCGGTACACGTTACATTTTTGCAATTTCTTTTTCTTTTTTTTTCATTCTTTTTTTTCATGAATAAAACTTCAAATTCATGTTGGTTGTTATGATTTGTTTACTAACCCAAGTGCTGTTAGAGTAAAGTAGGCCTACTGTATAAGAAAAACACTTATTTCAACTGGGGAGAAAAGTTGAGTACAAATACTTGATATGCATAGCAACTGTAATTAGAAAATGTTTTTATGCTGTACAGTTATATACAAATGATGCATTGGAAAAAACGATGGCATAAGTCTAAACTAGTCAAGTATCACGGGGATATGTTTTGCTCGCGCTCACACTCGCGCTAGCCTTCCCCCCCTCCGAACGGAAACAGGCGGGCGGTGTAGCCAGCGCAATGCACTGTGGTAGTTGGAGGATTTCTTACTTTTGAGCCAGAGAGACACTTTCGCCTTTTCTCAGTCTAGGATGAACCGATTTCAATTTTTTAGCACATTTATAATACATAGAATTATTTACCTAATAAAACCTTCATATCTCCACCGATGAAGTATCCCTTTAATAATCAAAACGCATCCGCGAAACGTCACCGTCAGAAACTCGCAGACATGCATGCACTGCACAGGCTACTAGCGCATGCAAGGGCCCTATCCAACGTTAGCTCGCCCCTATTTAACGTCTATAGTGTATACCTTAGTCGGTACAATTTTTATAATAGGTGTAAACACGTAAACGTACGGTAATATTTCAAGGTTGCACACAGACACAAATTATGAAATGTCTATTTAGCAAGGGACGTCACCATACAAAGCACACGAATAGCCTAAAGCTAGCGTCGCCGTACTGTTGGCTATATACAGCACGACAGGCTAAAAAGTATTAGAAGCTTGCTTTTGTAATGTATCCAAATAAAAATAAGTAAACTCACCGATATATTAAACTTGTTTAACTCTTGAGGGGGTTGTGTTGGCTACCTTCTGAGTTCACAGCTGTGTCACCTGCGCCAACCTTAACCACGTGGGACAATGATTTGATGCTCCCGAGAGAGAATGGGTAGATCCAACAAGTGCTGTCGGTTTTGAGAAGACACGGGGAAATTAAAAATCAATAATTCGATTTTCATATATAGGTATATGTTGTGAGTTAAAAGGAAGATAAACAGCAGGATTGAAAAAATATGTTTATGTTTGATGTTATTATTAATAATAGTTATAGTATAATTACTAACAGGGAGCATAATAGTATTAGTAGTAATAATAGTAGTATCAATGGTAACATTATTTGTATTTTAAAGGTGCAGTTTACATCTTGATTCTCTAAAAATGTTTACATCGAATAGATTTGAACCACATCAAACTACAGACAGAAGCACTGGCATCTAAAAGTAATCAAAATGGTTCCATATTCATGTCATAGATCAAAGTATTCAGGGTTGTTGTTTTTCATTGGATGTCAATGGTGAGTGATCTCAAGAGCTCTGAGCAACACCTCATGGAAAGCAATGGTCATTATGACCTTTAAAGGGAGCAGTGCTACCTGCTTATCTTCAGTCAGTTACTCTCAACTCCCTATCTATGACCTGGGAGCTTCAAACAGAGCTGGTCCATAAGGAAAGGACAAATAAACTTCACCTTGTCTGCAAACACAGGCTAAAATTAGAGTAGGAAAAAATGACCTTCTTATCCTGCTGATAGTGACCTAATGTACAACATTATTTATCCATTCTACATGTCTCGAAGAACCCTGTTTGCAACAGGTTCAAGCAGTGGCAACCATGGCTTTGGAGAGTTTGGCAGTAGCAGTGGGTGGATGTGTATTTGTTAATCTGTTGGAGGCCGTTATGTTGGTTTGGGGCATGTAGTTAATAATGACAATCAACTTAGGGATGGACTCGTGACACAGGCCAGGAAGACATTCTGTAAACGTTTTGTTTTATTGGTAAACAACATATTGATAGTGGAAAAATGTAGTTAAAGAAAGAGTTTACGCAGCGTTATACACCCACACACACATGCACGCACACAAACAAGCGCACACACATACACACACACACATGCAAGCACACACACAAACACATACACGTGTGCAAAAACATTTCTTTAATTGGTGTCTATTAGATGTGGGCGTTCTTCAGCACCCCAACGCTTGCATCCCTCACATTCATCCCGGAAGGCTACAGACCTAATTAGGTATCTACCCACTCATGGATGCTACAGTATGCATAGCCACCACACACACATCGTCACACATGCACACACACACACACACACACACACACACACACACACACACACACACACACACACACACACACACACACACACACACACACACACACAAACACACACATACACACGTAAACTCACAGACATATACACGCTCTCGCAGACACACATACTCACACACACATACACGCACACAAAAACACATACACACAGTCAAAGTGAGGACCCAGTAATGTCAGTCCCATATATCAATAAAATCCATCACATCATTAATACACTGATGATATTAGCACAGGAGAAATGCTTCCACACACCGCACTACCATCATCATTACCAGACCACAAATACGTGCACTAAGAATTACTCCATTAGCGACTTGCTAGTCTAATCACCTCTTTTCCCGTACACGTCTCTCGTGATTATAGCTGCCGGGACTATTATCCAAGGCGGTGGTCTCTAGCCGTGCCGTGCAGTGGAGAGTGGCATAAATTGCATGCTTTGTATTCACTCAGGCTCAGCTTAGCCGTCCCTCTGTATGCATCAGTGGTTCTGCTGCTACACAGAGGCTCGGCGACTCCAGGAGGACCTGCACAGCTGTGCTTCAGTTGCGTGCAGGATGCACTCCATATTTGTCCATTTCTTAGCACATTTTGTGTGTGTGTGTGTGTGTGTGTGTGTGTGTGTGTGTGTGTGTGTGTGTGTGTGTGTGTGTGTGTGTGTGTGTGTGTGTGTGTGTGTGTGTGTGTGTGTGTTTGCGTGCACACAATGTGTTTGAGTGCATGCGTGTCTGTATGTACATACGTTCGTGTATATATTTGTGTATCAGTTGGTGTGTGTGTGTGTGTGTGTGTGTGTGTGTGTGTGTGTGTGTGTGTGTGTGTGTGTCTGTGTGTCTGTGTGTGTGTGTGTGTGTGTGTGTACTTGTAACCGACATATGCAGAGACCAATATACACTCATAAAGTCTCATAATCCCATAAAGCATTTACTTTATGGATATGTTGCTAATCTGGGAATGTTTACCATTAGCTAAACTGCATGAAATCCAGCCTAGATTTCTTTCCAATCCCCCTCACACCCACACATGTGTGTCGTGGTGCTCGATGGCGTGCCAATTTACGTCATTGGGTCCATGCTGACGGATCAGCCAATTAAATTTGTTGATGACAGTCCTCCTATGAACTTCTCGGCTCTAACAGTGAGGGAGATGTTGGAGGAGATATGGTGCCACATTATCGTGATGGGGGAAAATGCAAGGCAAGCTGTGCATTTGGCTGCGGATCATGTCGTATGAAACAGAAGTGGGTGAACTAGTTATTGAGTAGAATATAGCTAAATTTGTCCCAAAAAAGCCAAAAACAAATCTCATCAAAATAGTGTCACCAGCTGATAGGCTTCCAATCCCAGCTGTCCCAAACCTTCATGGAACTGCAAGCTTCATAATCATCTTAAAAATGTAAATCAGTCAGGTGAGGGAATATATTTGTATGTATAGGATTTTCCACTTGTGTAAGATGGTCGTTCCTAGCGGTTGGTTCTTCCTGAAATGTTTTAAAGATTTGTTTACATTCCCCAAATGACATTTTGAGATATGTCTGGGCAGTAAATGCAATTCAAAAGATAAACATTCCTGCAGAACAAAATTAACCTAGATGGTCACATTGAGTTGATACAGAAAACCTCTCCTTTCTGATAGACATTATTTTAAACACAACAACCAGAAGACATCCATAATACCCAACTATTGATAGCATCTACTCCTTTTACTTGAATATCTTTAATGAATCCTTCTTGGGACTTTTGAATTCAGCATGACTATGGCTAGAAGTATCAGTAGGCCTACAGTAGAACTTGTGTGCTCTTGTGTAGTGATCACTAAACAATACTGGGATTTATGAACATAATGTATGCAAACAAGGAGTAAATCTCATAAAGAATATTGCAATGTTTTTTCAGGGACACAGAAATGATTCAACATGTTTAACTAGAGGCTGCTTCCCATAATGTGGCTGCCAGTCTTTGAATAGATTTTTTAATTATGATTAGCAATGTATTTATTTTCCTACTCATCTGCGATGAATGGTGTAATTAATGTGAAGCTCATGTGAATGACTAAGAGTTACACAATATTTATAAAGGACCTCTATCTCTTTCATTGTAAAGCGTGTTAACTGTCCAAAGTGTCCAAAACCATGCAACCGGAATGAGATGTTAGGCTTCCTAATAATATTAAACAATCTTCTTCTGCACACCACAATCCAATGAAGTTATTTGCAGGAGATAAGGGAGAGAAAGAACAAGTTTAAAGTTGCTGTAGTCACTTGGTCCAGCTCAAGCTGTGTTTAAGATATCATCATATGCAAAACGACACCAACGTTTCCTTGTGCATCATATATATGGTGAATTCCATAGAGTGGAGTTAAATGTAAAGTTTCAATTTAAAATAATTTCATTGGCCGACCGCTTTGGAGATATTTTTGTAAAGAACGAATGAATGATCAATTAGAATACAGAATGTTCAGATACTTCTGTGGAGCATGGTTTGTCTGCCCTTGTGAACGATTTAGAGATTTAGAATTAACTGCTGACTGCTCTCACAGTGGGGTCAAGGCTGCAGCCCACATATCAATATGCTCCTTGAACATATAGACATTTCTTGCAGTATGCCATGACCTATTTAATTCATACCATACCATTGCTTGCTCCATGGGCACCTTCTATGTGGATAATGCCTGTTGACTGCTTGAAAATAATCTTGCATACATAAATATTGAAATACATGTACGTGTATACATGCACGTTTATATGTTTTTTAAATATATGCAATAGAGTATGCAAGCAGCTTTTTATTTAACTGTCTAAGGCGGTGACAGGGTTCGTTAATGGTCCAAGTTACTAACTTATTTTTACACAAAATATAAAAAATATATAGTAATATTGAAGGATTCGTGTTTTTTTGAAAGAGCTAACTACACTTGGTGCATACTACAGCTCAGCTAGAGTTTTGACACATCCATATAAGCACTACATCCTGTTTTCCTGTCCATGCCAAAACAAACATACAAACATACACCCCCGCGCCCACTCCACCCCTCAGCCCCCCTACCCCCACACCCACACACACGCACGCAGAAGGTCACATCAACAACAACAGCTCTTCCTTGTTAACTTTTCACCACCCTCTCTCTCACACTCCCTTACTCTGTCTGTCACATTGTGTATTTTTTACACTTACCAGAGGGAATGGCAAAGTGTGAAGCCAAGATAAGATATAATTGAGCTAATTTGACGTGTGACCTGCCGATGAGTATGACAATGTCTGATATCATCCTATGAGAGAGATAAATAAACCCAGCGGTGCCCCATTGCCAAAGCTCAAGGCTGTAGGGATGTGACAGAAAGGCCCTTAGAATTGGAAGGACTAGTTGGCCTGAAAATTTAATATTCCTAAGCGTATAAGGAAATGGTTCTTTAGGGGGCAGCGGGGGAGAGCAAGTGTGTTCTGTTTACCCTATTTCAGGACAGAGGAGAGCACGAGAACATGTCCAGACACCATGTCCTGACTATATTATCATATGATTAATATATTAATGAATGTACTTAACTTGTTTCACACATACACACACACACACACACACACACGCACACGCACACACGCACACGCACACACGCACACGCACACACACACACACGTACACACGTACATGAATGCTGATGTGTATATATACACCTACACACACACACATACACACACACACACACTCACACACACACACACACACACACACACACACACACACATGTGTGCATGTACGTGCTGGCCTGTGCGTAAGAATGACCTTTCTATTCTGGTCAGGCTAAATACAGACAGCGCTCTGCTCCTCGCTGCATATTTGGAAGCCATGCTTGCATGTCTTTCACAAACACACGCACACATACACACGCGCATGCACACATGCACAGACACAAACACACACACTCATGCATGCACACACACACACACATACACACACGGATACACACACACACACACACACACACACACACACACACACACACACACACACACACACACACACACACACACACACACACACACACACACACACACACACACACACACACACACACACACACACACACACACACACACACACAAACAGCAACGTAATACATCCAGGAGTTTGTCACTGTGCCAAATATATCAACTCCTCCAACCCACTCCAGTGCTCACCCTCACTGCTGTGATTCAGCCCCTGCTACATCCATCTTGTTGAGACAACACTTACAACCTGCCTTGATTGTTTCCATATGGACTAGCAGAACAAGGTGCTGATTGGCTTGGGTTTCTCTTTCTTTTTACCCAGGACCTGTTGTGTTAATATGAGTCTCGCAGTAATTATAATGTGACGGTTATGACACACTTTTTACTGACACCAGGAGGCACAATAATGTGTCTGGGCGGTTGCAGACCCTCGAATAATATAATATAGAGTAATTGTGTCCACAGGAAATGCTGATATGAGTCACATTCTAATTTAATCATATGACCCTGCTTCAACCATACTTTCCCAAAGTAATTAAGGCTGCTTTTATTGTGATGTGTCCTTGGGCACTTAGAATTCTTCTTTGATCCGATCATCCGCTTCCATGGTCCCTTATACTTTTAAGGCTCACATCCCGCGCACACACACGCAAACACAGACACGCACCCATGATCGCGCATACACACAAACACACACACACATACACACCCATCAAAATCATTGCGAAGCCATCTCTCCAAGGATTACCTAAACTATGGTGAGCCACTGTAATTCAATATAACAAGCCCCAAAAAGTTATTCTTTCCTGAATTTGAATAATTCAAGTGTGCTTAAATGTTTATCCAAGGGGCAAATGAGTTGGTTTTTATTTTTTTCATTTGGATCTCTGCCCCAGAGATACCAAATGACTGAGTAAGGAAACTTATCTGTATTTATAAAATACAGGAGGAAGTGCAGGAACCAAAGTATCCAAACATATTTGTATGGTTAGCATATTCATCTTATAAAATAGAACTAGAAGGTTCTATGTGTGTTGTGGATTGTTTGTCTGTTAACATCCAGACATCTCCCACCTTATGTATTGCTAGATATCCGTGAATCAATGATGTGAGCATCTATTTCTCTGTAAATGTCAGTTTGTGTACAGTACTATCATGCTACTCGATGTGTTTGGGTTAAAGCACATATTCAGGGTACATACATAAGGTTAATGTCGACAAAAATCACAAAACATGTGGAGAGAGAGAGAAAAAGAGGGAGGGAATGAGGGAGAGAGAGAGGAGAGGGAAAGACAGATAGGGAGAAAGGGAAAAAGTGATCTGACCTTTTGACAATGTGTGACATTTGGAACCCCAGATCCCATTCAGTGTGAATGTTTGTGATATTCAGCCTAGTTCCTGGAGATTAGTAGTGGCTATAGGCAGTCTCTAAAAGCTATTTAAAGGGGAAGAGGACACTTCTTTGATCACAGAAGGTTTAAAGCTTTCTATCTTTCAAACACACAATTTTTCAAAGAGACCTAAAGAACTGAGTTAAATTGAATAAGTTGTCTCCCTCCAACATCTATACTAACATACACACAGGGACAGAGGCTGACACACTCCTTTGGTTGTGGATAAGGGGTTGGAAGGGTGGAATTCTCTTGAACATTTTGCGCACGCACACACACACACACACACACACACACACACACACACACACACGCACACACGCACGCACACACACACACACACACACACACACACACACACACACACACACACACACACACACACACACACACACACACACACACACACACACACACACACACACACACACACACACACACACACACACACACACCCAAGAGCATTTCCAGTATCATTGCCAAGCATTCTGCACTGTTTGCTTTCCACTTGAACTTGTTATACGTTTAACTTGACCAAAATAACAAGAAAGACTCAGTGTCATGCTTGCTTGAACTGCTTTATTTCAAAAACTTTGAGTGGTAGATTGACAGTTGGGGAAAATGGGGCGTTTTTGTAAAGCTCAGACCAAAGCAGAATTATCAAATTGCTGCAAAGAGAGCGAGATAGAGAGAGAGAGAGATAGAGAAAGAGAGAGAGAAAAAAAAGAGAAAGAGTGAGTGAGATTGAGAGAGAAACAGAGCGAGAGCTAGACTGAGAAAGAGAAAGAGAGAGAGAGGGAGAGAGAGAGAGAGAGAGAGAGAGAGAGAGAGAGAGAGAGAGAGAGAGAGAGAGAGAACAACAAGAGGTCAGAATGATGGTAGCTTCATAGAGATAGAGGTTTGCCAAGGTACAGACTATTGCATCTGTCAACTTGAAGCCACGAGTGTATAGTCCCAAAGCAAGGAAAGCATTAGCAGCATCAATTTATTGTCATATTGTAACAATAGGGCTTGTACATCGTGATGACACATTGCAATGACCACCGCCATTTTGGGAGCAAAGGAGCATTGGAATGTTATTATGGTAGTAGTTATGTTTTTTTGGTCATTCTTTAGTAATTAATCATAAAAGGATTTCTCAATATGGGGAGACATTGTCGTGTTTAACCAAAGCAGTTCTCATGCGAGACGTGGCAAAACAAAATTGTAATTAGCCTCGGTTACGTTATATATATGTTCAATTTGGATTTTACATTATTTCCAACCCTCTTTAGTCCTCTCAATACAAAATCCCATGGGGCACTCGGATGTACAAGCCCTATAAAGTCACGAAAGAGGAAAGAGCCTTGCGTCTGACATTCGTGACAAAGCATATAGAAGATAAAACCGTAAACAGTTGTACATAGAGAAATAGTTTCTGAGTCATACATGGCCATCTTCTTCTGTTTGTGTTATTACAATCAGTTATTCGGACAGGCTTGTGTTGGTCGAGTCTTAGCCTTAATGTCCTGTTTGAGACAACCTTAATACTGCATCTGGTTTAAGCGCAAATTACATCATCATGTTTTGGGATTAAACATGAATATATGAATAGTTCATTTGAAGAATTAATAAGAAAATGATGCTAGTGCTAATAAAGTTTTTTCTTGCTGCGCTTGATGTCATTAAATTGCATGTGTATCAGTGTGCTTCTATCTTTGATTGTATAATCTACAGTACCATAACTAAAATAAACAACATCACTTATTGATCATACTCCTTTAAATTAAAAAAAAAAAGTCCCCGAACTCAAATATACTTTTACTTTCAAAAAGCAAAGACCTTAAAACTTCAGTTTGCATACCAAAAAGTCGAAATCTGTACACGTTACTTGCTCTTGGATACATTTAACCTTGCCTAGAGTTTTAGAATAAAAGCACAATTAAAAGAGAGAAATAAGGAATAAATATGCAAGTTACAGAATTCCTCCAAATCATTTCAAGTAAATAATACATGTCATGTTTTTTTCCAATCCCTCCACCCATCAGACCCCCTCCTCCCTCTCAGCTTCCCTCCCCCTCTCCCTCCAGCCTTAATCATGGAGATCTTTTAAATCAAGTTAATTTGTCAAAGTGACTTGGAGCTGCTTCACATAGGTGGGCTAATAGTTAGTTATGTTTTTTGGTCCATTGGTCAAAAGCCACTCAATATCGACTAGTAACACCAATCTTTCTGAAGATTGTTCAACATAATAGCGGTAATAATCAACTTTTTGGATTGGCTGTTGTCCATAAAGCATAACTTGACTGCCTATCTGAGGAAGATGTCACTTTATGAGTAGATAAGATTCATCCCGATCATGAAGGTTAATTAGTACATTAGCAGCCGGGGAGGCACTGACAATTTCTTGAGAAGAAGACATATATATTAGATTTACCACACAAGTAAGCACACACGGTCTGGGTCACGCACACACACACACACACACACACACTCCCACATCCACCCATACACATACCTGCACGCACCAACACCAATTCACGCACACACAACTACACACAGCCACACCCAGCCACACACATTCACCAACACCCCCCCTCCACACACACACACACACACACACACACACCGGCACAGAGAAACACACACACACACACACACACACACACACACACACACACACACACACACACACACACACACACACACACACACACACACACACACACACACACTCACACACACACACACACACACACACACACACACACACACACACACACACACACACACACACAAACACACACACCTACACACAAACACACACACACGCACACGCACACGCACACGCACACACACACACACACACACACACACACACACACACACACACACACACACACACACACACTCAAGCACACGGTCAGCAGAGTTGACAAGAGTGAACTGAAGTGTTACTGCTGACAGCCCTTGTCCCATAGTAAATATGCCAGTGTAGCATTCACAGTTACAGACACATTCTTTGTGCAGAAGAGACCCACAGCGTACCAGTTTCTTTGTGAAATGAGTGAGTGTATGTGCATGTGTGTTTGCCTGCAGAAAATCATGTGCTGTAAGGAGGTCCACTGTAGGCAATATGCCAAATAAGTCAAAGGAATTCAGCCAAATAGTAGTCAGATTTCAAGCATTGGATCATTTTGGATGACACAAAAAGTCCACCAATGCACTGATAATTAATGTTTTGTCGGCTCTCTGCAATATGGGTGAATGTTCATGATTTCTGCGTAGCGTAGCTCGTCGTGAACCACACACGCCCATCCCTCTTAGAGTGCATGTTTTAGGCCGTTTTGCTCAGTAAAGTCCTCCAGAGGCTTTACCCACCATAATGGTGTTGCTTTCAAGAGGCTAAACAGTTTTCTTAGAAGGCTAAAGTTCATGTCTTTTTATACACCAAGGAAAAGAAACTTGCAAAGAAAATGTTCCTCAAAAGATGTTTTGTAGAATTCTAATCTTGTTTCGCCGAAATTCAATTGCGAACAATGTCCAATGTACACAAGGCATTTTCCAGTCTATCGCACAACTGCCAATGTTGTTGATGATGTTGCTGCCGATGTTCTTTCAAAATAAAGGTTGATGACGTATGGCTTTAGAGGGTGTTTGCTAAGTGCGGTTGGTTGAGTTGAGTCTTGGAGCACAGAACATACCTTTGATGTGGATCCCCTTCTCAGATACTAATCTAGCAGTAGCACATGGCCAGCCCCGCAGCTCGTCAGACGAAGATCACCGACGTAGGACAGCCACCGCAAGCCTTGTGGGATCCTCGCGCTATGTACTGATAAATAAGAGGCCTCTGGCCAACATGTATTTCAGTTCACATTCGTTGCCTTGGACACCTTTTTTTTTACATTCTCGAGTCTTCAACCACCAAGGAACATCCGTCTTGACAAACTTGTGGCTGTTGGTCATGCATTTTAATGTATCTGGGCTTGACAACTTTCTTCTGGACCAGCCTTTGTTTTCTGCCAAGTACTGCGTTTAGCCGTTTACTGATTGTTTGCCTGATGGGTAATTTTACATCATGTACAACTGTCCAATTGCTCATTTACCAGCAATCTTTCCAATGGAGTAAATTAGCTCATTAAATAAAACATAACTCCCTTTTCAGTGTCCCAGCATTCACATATATGAATTAAACTCTCAATTCAGGTGTAGCAATAGTAAAGTATGATGATGGTGGAGCATTCAATGTATATCTTAATTTAATGTTTTTTTAACTACCCTGCATCCTATGAAAATTGTGCTTATCCAGCCCCTATCATAGGTTGGCAAAGTGGTCCTCTCCTGTTTTTCTGTGGACAGATTTAACTGGGCCCAGATTTGAGCGTGAATTTCAATGGATTAACACGTTTTAAGGAGCCCTTTTGAAAGACTTTAGTAAAGTTCTATTGATTAGATGGTGGGAGAGTCCTGAGACCCGGACACGTTGACTCATGAGGGTTGTCGCTAGAAAAATGTACCCTTGGTGCCGTTGCACAGTATTTTCTTGAAGGCTTTCCGAAAGTCCTTGTTGAAGATTGTGTAGATCACCGGGTTAAGGCAGGAGTTGCAGTAGCCGATCCAGAAGAAGAACTTGAAGAGCGGGTCGGGCAGGATGCAGGCCTCCGGGCACACGCCCAGCAGGGAGTACGAGAAGAAGAAGGGGAACCAGCAGACCACAAAGACGCCGATCACCACGGCCAGCACGAAGGTGAAGCGCTTCTCCCTGTTCATCATGGCCTTGCGTCTCGCCGCGCCCGGATTGGTTTCCGGTTTGGACTTCCTCCCCGGCGCCAGGAGTGACCCCTTGGACGTGGCTATCATCTCGCGGTAGCGCTGGATGGTCGCCGGGGAGTGGATCCCCCCACCTGCAGGGGAGCCCACCATGCTGGTGCTGCCCCGCCGCGTGCTGTGGTTGTGTTCCGTGTCGCTCTCGGTGCTGGAGCTGTCGCCGTTGTTGTTCTCTGCCTTCTTGCGCCCCAGGCCCTTCTTGCCCTTCTTCCCCCCCGCCTTGTTCTTGGAGCAGTTCGCCTGGGGCGGGCGGGCCTGGGTCGTGAGAGGGGTAGGGGAGGGAGGATGCAGCAGGTTGTTAGGCGTGGCGTCGGGGGGCGACGGGGACCCCTGCGGGGAGGGAGAGGCGGTGATCGCCAGGGTCGGGGGCCTCGCGTTGGAGGTCTTCTTGGTGGAGGGCGGCGTGCTGTCCTCCTCGTCGTTGCCGTTGGCGTGCGCGTGGCGCGCTGGTTGGCGCGGCGTGGCGCTGCCCACGCCGTCTTTCCGGGGCTCTCCCGGCGGGCACCGCGTTCTCTGCTTGGCGATCTGGTAGATTCTGATGTACACCAGGATCATGATGACGCACGGGGCGAAGAAGGAGCCGATGGTGGAATACAGGATGTACCAGCGCTCGTCGTTGAGCTGGCACTGAGGGCCCCGCTCGCTCCCGGGGGCGCCCTCCTCGCTCTTGTTCAGAGACAGCAGGGGAGGGAAGGAGATGACGGCTGAGATCAGCCACACCACCACGATGGCGGCTTTGATGCGCTTGGGCGTGCGCTGGCTGCTGTAGGTGACGCGGGAGATGGACAGGTAGCGGTCCAGCGAGATGGCGCACAGGTGGACGATGGACGAGGTGCAGAACAGCACGTCCAACGCCAGGTAGATCTCGCACCACAGCGTCTTGAAGTACCAGTAGCCCAGCAGCTCGTTGGCCAGCGAGAAGGGGATGATGAGCGTGGCCACGAGGATGTCGGCGGCGGCCAGCGACACCAGGAACAGGTTCTGCGGACCTCGGAGTGAGCGGCTGGTGAGCACCGCGATGATCACCATGATGTTGCCCACGATGGTGAAGACCACCATGAGGGTTATGGCTGTGGCGAAGATGGCCGTCGCCACCGGGGAGTAGGGGGCGAAGCTCAGGACGCTCTGGTTGCAGGGCACGGACGCTCCGGCGGCAGCGCTGACGTTCCAGACACTCAGCTCCATGGAGCAGCCACTGTCCATTGTTGTGGCCATGGCGGGATCTGACTCCCTCGGCGTTGGAGAAGTCTTAGCAGATATAGAAATATAGATATAGAAATATGATGGTTTTTGGTTTTTGATACGTTAATTTGTTCAATTATATTACAATTATAACAATATATTATAAGGATATAACAGGCTATAATAATTGGTATAATTCATTTTACAATTATATTGAAAAAACACACTTTTGATGCAATGAAAACATGTTATATTTAATGCATAAGGTGTATTTATACATTTTAAGGATTGTAATTACCTTTATTTTTTGGATTTTTTTTGTTAAACGTTAGCTTCCTCGCATCTTCCACGGCAGGTCCTTCGAGTTCGGGTCCATTTTAATCGTATAAATCCTGTGACGTCCAGAGACGGACGCGAATATACCGTTGCCGATCAGACTGTTCTCACACACATGTTATAGAGAGTTTTGGATGATCTTCACCGGCTGCAAACTCACAACGACCCACGAAGATAATTTGTTCTTATCCCGTGGGATGTTTCTGGGTTTGAACGTTTTTATGGACGGCAGAATAAAACAAATCATACTTAATACTTAGAACCGGGTATCATCACGAGAGACGGGGAGTGATGGATAGTAAATGGTTACATGAGCTGCGCCCTCCGTGCGCATTTGCACACATTGATCAACAGTAGAAAAATGCCCATAAAAACATTGCAGATATATGCAAGGTAATACCAAGCTATTTACATATTTTTAAGAATAAACGATGTGAATTCTAGTTCCTTCATAAATAAATAAAAAGATTCGCCTAACTCATGCAGAGGCACTCTTCCCTGGGTTGTCGAAACAAATACAAAAGCTCAAGTCTTGGATTCATCAGCACCGCATGACGACCGATATATTACAAAGAAATTGATTGTTTAGAAGGCACATAACTAATAATCCACTTTAAGCCGTGTGCTCTGATTCCAGGTCGTTTCGGTGCATAGGGTGTCTGTTTGGCTCTGGCGCGGAGGTTTTTCCAAAGTTCAATGAGATGCCCCGGTGGTTCCAGCGCTCATCAGGCTTCCTCCTCGAGGTGCGAAAGCGTCGGGCTCATTTCCAATTGTGAGCAGGACCACGGGTCTGGAGCGCGTCTCATTCCTCATCACCCCTTGCGCTCTTCTCTCTAGATCCAGTGATGTCAGTGTGGACGTCATGGGATCTCTTCTCTAGCCCCCACCCCATCTCTTTATTTTCTCTCATCTTTCTTTCTTTCTTTCTTTCTTTCTTTCTTTCTTTCTTTCTTTCTTTCTTTCTTTCTTTCTTTCTTTCTTTCTTTCTTTCTTTCTTTCTTTCTTTCTTTCTTTCTTTCTTCTTTCTTTCTTTCTTTCTTTCTTTCTTTCTTTCTTTCTTTCTTTCTTTCTTTCTTTCTTTCTTTCTTTCTTTCTTCCTTTCTTTCTTTTTATCAGTTTTTAATTTTTCTGTATTTTATTCCAGTCTTTCTTCCTTTATTCTTCCTCCCTTCCTCCCTCCCTAACCTCCCTTCCTTCCTTCCTTCCTTCCTTCCTTCCTTCCTCCCTTCCTTCCTTCCTTCCTTCCTTCCTTCCTTCCTTCCTTCCTTCCTTCCTTCCTTCCTTCCTTCCTTCCTTCCTTCCTTCCTTCCTCCCTAACATCCCTTCCTTCCACCCTCCCTAGCCTCCCTTCCTTCCTTCCTTGCACCCTGCCCAGCCTTTCTCCCTTCCTTCCTTCCACCCTCCCTAACCTCCTTCCCTTCCCTCCACCCTCCCTAACCTCCTCCCCTTCCTTCCACCCTCCCTAACCTCCGTCCCTTCCTTCCTTCCTTCCTTCCTTCCTCCCTAACCTCCATCCCTCCCTCCCTCCCTCCCTCCCTCCCTCTCTCCCTCCCTCCCTCCCTCCCTCCCTCTCTACCTTCCTTCTTTCCTCCCTCTGTTTATTTATTTAATTTCCGACATCTCTTTTGCAATCCCAACCCATATTCACTTCATGGTGCGTTACTTTGAATCGACCTCGCTTCACTTCCCCATTGAATCCCAGCAGACAACTTGTATTGACACGTACGAGTGATTTAACCAGGCATTTGCATCCATCAGCTTCACAATAACTCTGAGAGCCCATGCATGTAGTACACCATAGATTCATTAAAGGATGTGTGGGGTGTTCTGTTTGGATAATATACCCACGTTGGGTATAACGTGGGTATATTATGGGAAGCCTGCCATTGTTTATCTGCACATGACAGCAAACAGGTTTTCAATAGAAAAACACATGGTTGACGGCAACAGAGGACACATCAAAATAGGGCTCTTTGTGGGCGGAAGACAAAAAAGACTCTTTATAATATTCTGTTTATATATAGTAACGCAATATATTTTGAGGATCAACAAAAGTGCATTATCATCATGAGTGTTGACATCTGCGTACTTGTTATTATCTCGTTATTCAAGAAAGATACACATAACTGTAAGCTAACACATGACTTACAGGAAGGGGAATGGATTGAAGGATGATGTATTGAAACCCCCTCCACCTGAGTGCCCTTAGCAACAGGGAGATACCGGCCTGTAGGACTGTAGGCGCCTCTTTTTATATAGTGTCAAAGAAACACACACGCTCACCAACACACAAACATGAACAAAAACACACACACAGCAACACACAAACACAAAATCACATGCACATACACACACAAACACACACACAATTACACGAACACACACACACACCCACAAACACGCACACAAAAACACACAAACACAATCACAAACACACAAGCACGAACCACTCACATCTGCCCACGCATATACACAGATTCTTATGAATGGTGTGTAGGATGTCTTGTTTTTTTGCGTGTGTTTGCGCGCTGCCCCCGCTCAGTGTATGATTCAACAAGAGAAACCTGGCAAGCACGCCCCCCTGGCCGCCATTGAATTAGGATTCTGAGCATGGCCCTCTGATTACGACCTCCGCCTGGCAAATAACGCTGCTGCATATTCACTCTGGGTCACACATTCAAAATATAAAGGGAAAGAGAATAAAGCTTTTAGCGGGAGAGTGCACTCCAGTCAAGAGGCTGTGTGTGTTTGTGGGCATACGGTTAGTGACACATTGAAAATGGATTCTAGGGGAGAGGGGTGTGCCCCTGAAGCCAAGGTTGTGCGGATTAAACACTGTTCAGTTCACAGCAAACAGCCAGGAGAGTTGCCTGAGTGTGCAGCAGTGGAAAAAAATGTGGATCGCCCCTGTCACATGAGTATAAACATGTGCTTGCACACACACACACACACACACACACACACACACACACACACACACACACACACACACACACACACACACACACACACACGCACACACGCACGCACGCACGCACGCACACACACACACACACACACACACACACACAGACACACATATATTAAAAACTAGTGCTGTCAGTTTAACGCGTTATCAACGGCATAAAACACACACATACACACACACACGCACACGCACACACACTTAAATTGTACTATATAAAGTAGCCTGAATATGCACAATATAAATTCAGGGCTTGAACTCTAAAAAAAACTAGATACATGCTGAATACTTAAAGCAATACATAAAAAACGCGTGGTCGTTATCATGAAATGTAGCCTGCATGAGCCATATTTAGTAAATGTCTACACAATTTGCATTGTTTATGATTATTATTACGTTTTCAAATTAGAATAGACCCATAAGGCTTCCGTAGAGTCATGACGTCCGAAGTAGTGACATCTTGCGGGATACATATCTAGGAGCGACACATTTTTTTTAACCCTTATTTCGATTTCATGCCTTTATTTGAAAGGTTCCCTGTGACAAAAAAAAAGGTCCACCTAATTCAAGAGACATTTCGTTTTGGAGAAAATTGGAAAGACAACGCTAAATGCAAATAAACCATTCATCTGGCTTGTTTTTCATTTTGCATATTTATTCATATCCTTACCTACTAGGCTCCTTAGGCTAAGCCAATGGTTCCCTCATGCCTTTGTCAGAATCAAATCGAATATTAACCTTTGAGCAAACTAATTATATCACTTGTATGGAGTGTCACTCTCAGGTGGTAGATGAATGTAGAGATTTAAATTGTTAGCCGAGTGTTAGTGTGTGCGTGCACATGTGTGCTTGGCATGAGGGTGTTCGTATTAGATACGGATATTTTTCCATAATAGTGGAATGGATAAATAGATAAATACCTTTATTAATTCCCCGCATTGGCCAGGTAGATAGAAAAAATAGTCACAATTGTGCAAAAATAAAGAGAAACAGAATACAAGTAAAACGAATATAGTAATAGACAACGACGAAAAACAAAGAAATCTAGCCTACTTGTGTAATTATTGCAACAATGCACAGTATTAAAGTGTATTCATACAAAAGTGTCATGTGGGGGGGGGGGGGGGTCAGTTAGGGAACAAACCTCAGTATCAGGTTCTGTTGTAAAGGCTAATGGCTCAACTATAATGCTGTTAAGGCATGTTATATCTCAAGTTACAGCCACCCAGAGACATCGATGTAATTGGCCAATTGTGTTGCAGCAGTTAAGCAGCATGGCGTGATCTTGTAGCGCTATCTAGTGAGAAGCCTTACCTCTGCATTACTATTTTTCGTATCACAAAAAATTTCGCTAGAGGGCACTGTTGGCTCATAGCGGGCTAGCGAGTGAATGTGCGTTTGAATTAAAGGCATTCAAATTACCTAGATTCACCCTTGTGGTTTATTTTTTAGAGAATAAGATCCGTCAAAAAGGTATACTTAGACACTTTACGCATGTGAATGAAATTGGCCGTTTTCAATTTATTCAAAACAGGTGTCCACATCAGTTCTTCCCTACGAATGCAAGCCTCAACACTAGAAAAAATTCAATAGAAATAGGCCTACACATTCATTTTTGATCATGCTTAATCCAATTTGAAGTAGAAGCTTAAGCTACAAAATGATATTACCAACGGCAATGATACATGTGACTGAAGGCAGTGTAGCAATGGCAGTTTGTAGACATGACTTCAATTGTCTTGAGGGGAGGGGATTACAAGTCATACAAAGAGATCAACTATAGCTGAACATAATTGAGTGACCTCCTGACAGGATATAGGCCTACTTTATTTTAAAGTAGCCATCCTAGCAGACTATGTTTTGGTCACTATTAGGCAGGAGGTATATCCGTTGACAATGATCAGATAAATAGGAAAAGCAATCCATCAGTATGTGCTTCACAAAAGACAAAGAGCCCGATATCTTTCTTTACCCACAGCATGTTTTAATATGTCGGGACGTGGCGGCTATGCAGCACAAATTTCTGACGAATAAAGTGCAGTCACAAATAGTCACTTGGATTTGAAATAAATTAAAACAATAAATATACTCACAATTAAAAACATGCAATTGCGCGTGGAGTTGTTTAATCGTACATTTGCCCAGAAACTCTTACCATCTTCAGGTGTCCATCATTAAACAAAGACAGCCCTTGTAAGGTACATAAGCCAAACAAAATGACTCATACACAAACAAACTTTTCTGAGAGAGAGCGAGAGCGAGAGCGAGAGAGAGCGAGAGAGAGCTCAATTTCTATAGAAATAACATAATTTCCCCTCTGGCTCAGAGTCCCATGACTTCAATGCGGTTCACACTGCAATAGGCCAACATCATCAGCAGTTCTCCGTCATCTAATGGTTGCTACAGGCCTTGAGAAAAGTAGGCCCCCACGTCCACCTACTATGTGGCAACATCCACATAAGCGGCTTTTCCAACTGCGTGAGCCCCTTAGGGAAAACAAAGCAGGCATGGAAATCAACCATTTCTGTACAACCCAACAGGACACACACAGACACCCCGCCCCCCCATCGCCTCAGCCACGACAGAGGACGTCGGTCTCAAACTGCAGCAGCTGGCCCATGAAGGCCAGGTTTGGAGAGATGACGCGCCGCCGCTGCTGCACAAAGTCGTAGGCCTCCTGCAGGCGCACTTGGCGGGCGTGCATGAGGTAGGCCAGACAGATGGTGGCGGAGCGGGAGATTCCCGCCTGGCAATGCACCAGCACACGGCCTCCCTGCTCCTTCACAGAGTCTAGAGGGGGGGGGGGGGGGGGGGGGGGGCACAGAGAGGATTGTTGTTATTATGATGAGGAGGGAAAGGGATTGATTGGATTATTGAATGACGCATTAAAGTGCCGAACTGGGTTTGCAGCGATTAATTGGTCCGAGACTAAACTTGTTCACCATGATTTATTTCACTTAAGTCGTTAAGCAGTCAATTCAAGGGTTATTTCTTTGGAGCCGTGTGTAATTAATTAGCAGGTAGAGGGCAAGGCATCTTACTGGAGCTTTAAAAGATTCACATTATTAATCCCAGAGAGGGAAATTCAGCAGCATTTATTCTCCGTGTTGACGGCTACATTCTAACCTGTGGGCAACACCACAGTAAATCAATCCTCTCTCCCTGGATTAGTAAAAGGTCCTCACATGCTTCGGAAAGCAGGTAGGCCCCACTGCCAGAGGGGGGGGGGGGGGGCAGAGCCCAGCTGCTCACCTATGAAGGCGATGGCCTGTGAGAAGCAGGCCCGGATGTCTGTGAGCAGGCTGTCCTCCACGTTGAGCCGCAGGTACCGCAGCTCCCCCTCGTACAGGCTGGGGCAGGTGGACGACACGTTCAGCACGGCCGTGATGCCCGCCGCCGCCAGCGCCTCCCTGCGAGATGAGTGCAGGGCGCTGCCCAAAAACAGGAAGGGCAGCAGCTCCACCGGACCCTCCTGCATAAAACACAAAGGCAGAGGAGTCAACCAAACGCCTCCGAAGAGCTAACCACAAACACAACGCTTTAGTTTTGATTGTTTAAAGGCCGATTCCAGTCACATATGCCTGGGAACGTGTGTGATCATGCAAGGTCTCATGGCTTGATTCCCTCTATGCCAAGTTCGACATGGATGCATCTTCATCATGTTATTCTATTGTACACAACTCTATTATTTATACATTTCGTGCTACACTAAAATCCCCCGCTAGGCAGAAACCTTCATGTTAACTGCTACGCCTATATATATAGCAGACTGGGTAAATGCCAGCTCAACAGTTGAAAGACATTTCCCTCTTGTATGTTACGCTATGACTAACCTGATCATACGAGGGAGTCTTCCGCTCTGGCGCCGTGGGTTCTGAATCCGCTGCGGGGGGCCCGCTTCCAGGGGAGGTGGAACACAGCTCGGGATAAGCCTCAGCGAAAGTCGCAAATCCACCTTACAAAAATTTGAGAAAATAAAGTTACAGGCCAGACAATCTCATGTCTCAAATTGTTTAGAAATGAAAATGATCGGGTATAAAAAAAGTCAAGAAAAACAATACAGAATATAAATAAGTAGTGCATCATAAAAACATTTGGGTTTAGGTTTCTTCTCCTTAACTTAAAATTAATTCGTTATAACTGACGGAGGTACCACGGGCCTCAATACCTGGGCCTTCACCTATTCAGTCAAAGGTTATTCAAAGAGAAATGTTGGATGGAAAAAAACATTGTGCTTACCTTTTAGGAAACATATCTGCACAGAGCTTCTCGGGACCTCTGCTCTTAGTGCACTCAGCAACATGTTGGCTAGGCTTTCGTGCTTCAGTTGTGCCATGAGGTGGCTGTTGTCATCTACCACCACTACCGGCGAGAATTCCCCGCGGCGTAACTTTCCGGCAAGCGTCTTGTCCGCTATCAACCACTCCAGGCAGACAACGGAGCTCTTGGACCGCCGGCGCAGCAGCGAGTTCCAGTGGACATTACTGGACTGTCGTATGTGCGCTTTGGAGAAGGCAAGGAACGGTCTGCAGTCAAGCACCATGCAGCCCTCAGAAGAAAACTGCTCCGAACTTCTGAGAATTGGAAGCAGTTCGTTGCCTGTTATTTCCCACGGCTCATTGTTTGAAATCATGACGGAAATATAGAATAAACCTGCAAAATATAAAGCAAGCTATATTGGCCTATTATGAAAAATTGGAAAATAAACCAAAATAAAACGGTCCTTAAAAGTCAGTCAACTGTTTGATTGACTCTTTCAAACACTGATCAAAGAAAATAAGGCCCACTCTAACCTTAAGTGTACTTTTCTTTATTTGTTTGAGTTTCTTGTCAGCTTGAATAAACCTAGCCTAAAATGAGCGTTTCGCTTCTTTCATTGATAACAGCTGGGTAATGGGCGGGTATTCGACGACTGGAAAACCGCGGAGACACCCACTTTTTCCACTGACGCCAACGTCACAAGCGGAAACACCATATTTGGGCAGCTCGGTACACCTATTAAGGGCAATGACATAAATCACATTTTCCCTAGGCCCTTGTGGTTCTCTTGGATTATCCTGTAACTGTGTTCTGTATTTAATAACTTTCTTTCACTATGATTGAACACCCTTAGTTTGTATATCTGGGGACGTGATTGGTAAAGGTAAAGTCTAAGTTGTAAGTAAAACACCATCCTATTACATAAGAGTAACAACTTCTTGGAACAATGTGACTTAACACTTGATAATAAATAATAAATAACATTTATATAGCACTTAATATGGTACTCTAAGACGCCTACTTAGAAGGCCTACTTTTGCTAATTGTGCAACATGCATCAAATATCCAACTGTTAAAAGGAACAATTATTCTTCTGTTAGTTTTCAGTTTCAGCACATAGAAACGTCACAGGAAATGTATGTTTGTGTGTTTGTATGTGTGTTTGTGTGTGTGTATACGTGCTTGCGTGTGTTTGCGTGTGTGTTGACTATCTTATCGAGTGAAATAGGTATTCATCTCTTTGTTTTTCTCTATTGACCTAGACCTTTGCAGACTAACATCTAACATAATGATAGTTAACTTGTTGGTGACGTTTCCTTGCCAGGACTCTTGTTTGCATATTGCTATGACAAGTGATGTATAACAAGCAGGTGTTTTTTCTTCTGTTTACCAAAAAGGAAATGGAAGCGTTACACCCTGCTATCACCACAACAACCCTTACACAACCACTCGCCTGTTCTTCATCCCTTCAATGAATCATGTCCCTTTCACCCTGGCACATTGCCTACGTTCAGCCCGCTACCCTCAAAAAACGAAATGTTTCAATTTTTGGAAAACTATATTCAAACACATGTATCATTTTGAGTTTTTTGGGTTAAAAAGTGATTGTCTTCATTATCAAAATTGGACTACGTGACAGAAATGCTTCACCTATTACAAAAAAAACGCTATTTTGGATCTGAATTTGCACTGCTTATCTACAACTATTCCAAAACAACACAACTAAACAAAGGAACCCAGAAGTAAATTCCTTTGGAAGTAACGAGCAAAATATGACTTGACTTGAGGTGAGAAGGTTGCACTTAACCAGCTATGAAACGAGGACGAAGATATTCATCCAGAACATTAAATCTAGAGAGAATGAATGTGAAAGATATATAAATTAAATGTGGTAGTGTTCATGTCAAAAAACATGAATTCATCCTCAGAAACAAATATCCCAACTAAACAACAATGGCAACAAACCAACAGGGATGGATTCATACTCACCGGCTCTGCTCTCACAGGGATTATTTGGGATTAAGCGGGCTGCTGGGGCTATTAATCCTAGAAAAAAAACATTAAACCTGGAGATTTATCCATCCAGATCTTCTTATCCAGGCCCACGTGGCCCTGGTCCTCTTGTCTCCAATCAGGAGGTCCCCGTGGCTCCTCAGGTTAACTGCGTCAGCCTAGTGTGTGTAATTATGTGTTAGTGATGTCAGCCCTCCCTCAGAGAACCTGCTCTCGGGTCCACATCTAGAATATATGCCGACAAAATAAATCAGTAACAGACGCTTCAACATGATCTAATGAAACTGTACTTTTATATTCCCTTAACCAACTGCCCACACTTGAGGAATAAAACAAACCCCTACCTAAAACAAACCGCTACTTGATATCATTTAGATAATAGCATCTGCTAAAGGACTGAATCGTAAATATCCCATGATAGGATTAAAGCCTTGACTGCAGAGAATGATAAGCGTTGGGTTGGAGTTTTATTTCGGGAGCTGAAACTTTGTTAATAAACTGACACCATTCTCCTTGCTCTTAGCTCCTTCATCTTCCTCTTCATTGTCAGTCTGTGGACAAAGTTCACAATGTTTATTTTTGCACAGAAGTAAATAAAAACTGATAACCGAAGCCACGTAGTGAACAATAATTAGTAAACAATTCGTTGTGTTGGTCCAGTTTTAAGGCAATGAACAATGACATATACCTGGCCTTGAATAAGTATATCAGAAATCAGAATACTAAAAGTCTGAACTAGTCTTTCTTTCTGATTCTTCTGTTTCACATCTCTCTCTCTCTCTCTCTCTCTCTCTCTCTCTCTCTCTCTCTCTCTCTCTCTCTCTCTCTCTCTCTCTCTCTCTCTCTCTCTCTCTCTCTCTCTCTCTCTCTCTCTCTCTCTCTCTCTCTCTCTCTCTCTCTCTCTCTCTCTCTCTCTCTCTCTCTCTCTCCCCCTCTTCAACCCTGTAGTTTGGTCTCTTACCCAAGGGCCACTATGAGGCCTATGCTGGCTACCAGGCTGAGGGCGGTCACCGTGGCAATGATAGACAGCAACTGGTATCTGGTAAGTGGAAGAGTCGATGAGGTGTATCTTGGAGGCAGGGTGGGCAACGTGATTAGCTGCATGGGAGTTTGGGTGGGCAGAGCTGTGACTTCAAAGAGGAAAAAATATATATATATCAGAACCAAAATACATTCCATATCATAAAACAACAACAATCTGTCCTCAATCTGGATTAGGGATCGTCTCCACAAGATACAGACAGCCAGAGAACATAGATACAGGAACCCTTTTAAAGTGGTGTGTGACCTAGGGATGCTTTGAACCTGCAACACATCCCCCCCACGCTGTACTTTACCAGTGAGGAAGAAGGTGACTGTGGAGAAGACAGTGGCCTTGCGGTCCTGCAGTGAACAGCGGTACGTCCCTTGTTCTTTCGCGTGCAGCTGATTCAGCACCACCGACGGCTCCTCGGTGACTACCAGGGTTTGGAAATCGCTCTCTTCCAGCTGACACAGGAGATTTCGCAGAGGGACTCAGTGATCCATGAAACTTACCCCAGCGGCTTTACGGTGAAAGAGTCCTTTGAGGATTGTTATATTTGAGCAAAAACCAAACCAAATCTTTCTTTCCGGAGGTGTGAGCGAAATGGGTTCTCACCTGTGTGGATCCAGGGGGGCCGGGGGCCCAGGTAAAGTGGTACTCTGGTGTTCCCTGAATCAGGCTGTGCCAGGGCAGGAAACAGTTCAACACAGCCTGGTCCCCTTCTTCAGCCTCCAAATGGTGCTCTAAAACAAAGATGATAGCATGTAGTTATATAATATATATAAATGTGAATTATGGATGCAAATAATGATAAATTATACACACTTAAACAGATCACCATTATCATTTCTCTCTCATCAAACAAACACAATAAATACGAATAAATACATAAGCATAAATATATATATATATATATATATATATATGTTTGTTCATAAACATATATGTATACATATATATCTATATGCATACATACATACATACACATACATATATATATTCACACATATACACACACACAGACAGACACACACACACACACACGCACGCACACACACACACACACACACATACACACACACACACAAACTTGGCTTGTGGTTTTTCTATGCCCGAGGGGGAGCCACAGGGAGAATGAGGGAGGAGTGCGGAAGGATGAGAGGGAGACCGACTGGGGGGGAGGGGATAGGGGAGGGGACGGACGGACGGAGCAACTCATTCATGGAACCAAGGATGAGTTTAATCATCTCTGTTAACCTTACACATGGACAGGCACAACAGTGTCTCATATGAGCAAACACATTGACAGACTCGTGACCGGATGTGAGTGTTGGTGTGTGTGTGTGTGTACACTGCAGAGTGCTACAGTCATATCACAAAGACATACAACTTCCCCGCCAACCCCAACTGACCAAGGCAGAGCAACAAGACACACATGACCTACCGCCACAGTCCAGCTGGTCTGGGGGCGAAGGACAATTGTATAACTTGTATTTGCAGGAGGAGCAGTCTATCACTCTTTGATACAGCTGCCCTGTAAAGCATGATGCCACACAGACACACAAACATGAACTCATGCACACACACAAACATTAATCGACACAAACACTCAGACACACACACAAACACTCACATGAACGCCCGCACATACATACACACACACACACAAACATTAATAGACAGAAACACTCAAACATACGCAAGCATGAAACCATAGACACACACACAAACACACACACACGCATGAACGCCCACACCCACACACACACACACACACACACACACACACACGCATGAACGCCCACACCCACACACACACACACACACACACACACACACACACACACACACACACACACACACACACACACACACACACACACACACACACACACACACACACATCAACACAAACACTCAGACACACAGACACACAGAAAAACACACACAGTAAACATGTGCTGCCTTTAGCTTCATTTGAACAGGGGATGGTAATGTTATGGAAGATGGAGAACTGAAATAAAGAACTTACCACACTTGTTAGGGCACAGTCCTAGATGGGAGATAAACACATCATCTCAAGTCAATTTTATACAGCTCTTCTTGTCCTTTCTACTGTCAGCGACCTCACCCAACAAATTACCTTCACGGATGAAAATAACCAAGTGCTTCTCTAAGATTTTCCGGCCCTTCTCCATGATTTGAATGGCGTCAATTGTCCCTGAACCTTGAAATTGCGGAGAGAATCATAATCGTAACTGTATAATTTATTTATAGATAAACTAGACAAGAACAGCACTAAAAGAAGAACAGCAAAACATAGTTCAAAGTGAAAGATGGAATATACTTTAATTTATTGATAAAGACAAAAAAGGATATGGGACACTTGTACACACATTGCCCTCAGGTTTGGATCCCCCCCCCCCCCCCCCCCCCCCTCGCTCACAAGGTGTATAATCCTCCTTTAATGAGCTAATCCAATGTTGAACACAAGCTGTCTCCTGATCTTACCTGGTTGCAGGGTCTTCTTGATGCGATTGAATTCACTGTGGTACTCAGTGCTTACTCTGTAAAAAGTGGTGGGATCTAGGAGCAATAGATTAGACTTTGAGCAGCACGGCAACATATTAGTATAAAGTATTATTCCTCTGAGTACACCTAACATCAAAGCAATTGTCTAACGTCATGTCTGTTCTCACCAATGACACCACGGTGTGCCTGGCTAGTCTGCCTGTAGGTGACATAGGCGTGGTCCCTGATCATCGTGAGGGCTATCTGCTTCTCCACGCTGGCAGCCGACAGGAGGAAGTCCTCGTGCAGGAGTCGGGTCTTGCGGTCACACTGCAGACAGGCCCTCCCAGCAGGCATGCGACACAGGGCCAACAGGCTAACCACCAAGAGCTGTGGCCTCATGAATGTCTCTGGAGGGAGGAAAGTTCATATTTTGCATTTAAATTTAGATGTATTGCATTTAGCAGATGTTTTTCTCACAAACTTTTATTTTTAAGTTAAAATGTTGCATTATCCTGCGAACCAATTCGTTTTACAAGGACCATCAGGTGTTTTTAAGTGAATTGTTAACCCTTTACAATAAGTGTGTATTAATTAACGAATAATTAACGTTTGTTTATGCGGTAATAAGCATTATTATATTTCATTAGCACAGGGGGAAGGTTTAGGGTTTGTGGGTTAGGGTTAACCTTAATCCCTCTCCTGGAACCGTCACCTTATCGTGGTGGAGAGGTTTGCGTCTCCCTGTGAACCTGAGAGCTGTGTTGTCTGGAGCCTTGTGCTCCTGTTAGGGTCTCTCATGGCAGAGTGGTCGCAGGTGAGGGGCCAGACAAAGAATGGTTCAAAAAACTCCAATGAAGAACGAAAAAAGAGGAGATGTGACCCGGCCCGGAGGAAGCCCGGGGCCCCCGTCTGGAGCCAGGCCCAGACGGAGGGCTCGATGGCGAGCGCCTGGTGGCCGGGTTTGCCACGGAGCCCGGTCGGGCACAGCCCGAACAAACTACGTGGCACCCCCCCTCTCTTCATCCCATGGGCCCACCACCTGTGGGAAGACCCGTTGGGGTCGGGTGCGCAGCCACATGGGTGGCAGCGAAGGTCAGGGGTCTCGACGGACCAGACCCGGGCGGCAGAAGCTGGCTCTGGGGACGTGGAACGTCACCTCGCTGTGGGGAAAGGAACCGGAGCTTGTGAGGGAGGTGGAGCGCTATCAGTTAGATCTGGTGGGGCTTACCTCCACGCACAGTCTCAGCTCTGGTACCGTACTCCTGGATAAGGGTTGGACTCTATTCTTCTCCGGAGTTGCCGAGGGCGTGAGGCGCCGGGCGGGTGTGGGGATACTCATAAATCCCCGGCTTAGCGCCGCGGTGTTGGAGTTTACCCCGGTAGACGAGAGGGTCGCCTCCCTGCGCCTAAGGGTTGTAGGGGGGAAAATTCTGACTGTTGTTTGTGCGTATGCACCAAACAGCAGCTCAGAGTACTCGGCCTTCTTGGAGACCCTGAATGGAGTCCTGTATGGGGCTCCAGTAGGGGACTCCGTAGTTCTGCTGGGAGACGCCCACGTGGGCAACGATGGAGACACCTGGAGAGGCGTGGTGGGGAGGAACGGCCTCCCTGATCTAAACCCGAGCGGTCGTTCGTTATTGGACTTCTGTGCTAGTCATGGATTATCCATAACAAACACCATGTTCGAACATAAGGGTGCTCATAAGTGTACCTGGTACCAGAGTACCCTAGGCCGAAGATCGATGATCGATTTCGTGATCGTGTCATCTGATCTGAGGCCGCATGTTTTGGACACTCGGGTAAAGAGAGGGGCGAACTGTCAACCGACCACCATCTGGTTGTGAGTTGGATCAGGGAATGGGGGAAATTTCCGGATAGACCTGGTAAGCCCAAACGAGTAGTGCGGGTGAACTGGGTAAGTCTGGAGGAGGCCCCCGTCCTAGGTATCTTCAACTCACACCTCCGGCGGAGCTTTCCTGGCATTCCTCTGGAGGTTGGGGGCATTGAGCCGGAGTGGGCGGTGTTCAAAGCCTCCATTGCTGAAGCTGCGGTGGCTAGCTGTGGCCTCAGGGTCTTAGGCTCCTCAAGGGGCGGTAACCCTCGGACACCGTGGTGGACACCGGTGGTCAGGGATGCCGTCCGACTGAAGAAGGAGGCCTTCCGGGATATGATATCCTGGAGGACTCCTGACTCGGTTGCAGGGTACCGACAGGCTCGAAGGGCTGCAGCGGCTGCCGTGTCGGAGGCTAAGCAGCGGGTGTGGGAGAAGTTCGGAGAGGCCATGGAGAAGGACTTTCGGTCGGCACCAAAGTGTTTCTGGAAGACTATCCGGCACCTCAGGAGGGGGAAACGGGGAACCATCCAAGCTGTGTACAGTAAGGATGGGACTCTGTTGACCTCAATCCTGAATCCGAATAACACGCCCTCTATGTTGGAGGCAGAGCTCGAGGTTGATGGTGTTTCGTCGTCAATTTCCCTGGTGGAGGTCACTGAGGTAGTCAAACATCTCCGCAGTGGCAAAGCCCCAGGGATTGATGAGATCCAGCCAGAAATGCTAAAGGCTCTGGGTGTCGAGGGGCTGTCATGGTTGACACGCCTATTCAACATCGCGTGGGAGTCGGGTACAGTGCCAAAGGAGTGGCAAACCGGGGTGGTGGTTCCCCTGTTCAAAAAGGGGGACCAGAGAGTGTGTGCCAATTACCGGGGTATCACACTTCTCAGCCTCCCTGGTAAAGTCTACTCCAAGGTGCTGGAAAGGAGGGTTCGGCCGATCGTCGAACCTCAGATTGAAGAGGAACAATGCGGTTTTCGCCCTGGACGTGGAACTACGGACCAGCTCTTCACTCTCGCAAGGATCCTGGAGGGGGCCTGGGAGTATGCCCATCCGGTCTACATGTGTTTTGTGGATCTGGAGAAGGCGTAGGACCGGGTCCCCCGGGAGAAACTGTGGGAGGTGCTGCGGGAGTATGGGGTAAGGGGGTCTATCCTCAGGGCCATCCAATCTTTGTACTCCCAAAGCGAGAGCTGTGTTCGTGTTCTCGGCAGCCAGTCAGTTTCATTCTCAGTGGGTGCTGGTCTCCGCCAGGGCTGCGCCTTGTCACCAATCCTGTTTGTGATATACATGGACAGGATATCGAGGCGTAGTCGTGGTGGGGAGGGGTTGCAGTTCGGTGGTCTGAGGATCTCGTCACTGCTTTTTGCAGATGATGTGGTCCTCATTGGATCATCGGCCTGTGACCTTCAGCACTCACTGGAT
Organism: Gadus chalcogrammus; assembly: GCF_026213295.1. Classification (NCBI taxonomy): domain Eukaryota; kingdom Metazoa; phylum Chordata; class Actinopteri; order Gadiformes; family Gadidae; genus Gadus; species Gadus chalcogrammus. The sequence continues at coordinate 12,360,124 of NC_079417.1, forward strand.
CGGCTGGCGGCCGAGTGTGAAGCGGCTGGGATGAGGATCAGCACCGCTAAATCTGAGGCCATGACTCTTAGCAGGAAACCGGTGGATTGCTTACTCCGGGTAGGAAATGAGTCCTTAGCCCAAGTGAAGGAGTTCAAGTACCTCGGGGTCTTGTTCGCGAGTGAGGGTACTATGGAGCGTGAGATTGGCCGGAGAATCGGAGCAGCGGGGGCGGTATTGCGTTCGCTTTACCGCACCGTTGTAACGAAAAGAGAGCTGAGCCGCAAGGCAAAGCTCTCGATCTACCGGTCGATCTTCGTTCCTATCCTCACCTATGGTCATGAGGGCTGGGTGATGACCGAAAGGACGAGATCGCGGGTACAAGCGGCCGAGATGAGTTTTCTCAGAAGGGTGGCTGGCGTCTCCCTTAGGGATAGGGTGAGAAGCTCAGCCATCCGTGAGGAACTCGGATTAGAGCCGCTGCTCCTTTACTTAGAAAGGAGTCAGCTGAGGTGGTTCGGCCATCTGGTAAGGATGCCCACTGGGCGCCTTCCTTGGGAGGTGTTTCAGGCACGTCCAGTGGGGAGGAGACCTCGGGGAAGACCCAGGACTAGGTGGAGAGATTATATCTCAACACTGGCCTGGGAACGCCTCGGGATCCCCCCGTCAGAGCTGGTCAATGTGGCCCGGGAAAGGGAAGTCTGGGGCCCCCTGCTTGAGCTGCTCCCCCGCGACCCGACCCCGGAGAAGCGGATGACGATGAGGATGAGGATGAGGTTAACCTTAATCCTTACCCTTATTAAATAATATACAAATGAATGCCTACGTTACCATGAACACATTAGTAAACATGAACACCATTAGTAAACAATTACTAGACAATAAGTTCACTTTTAATTAACTTAGCTAATGCTTATAACAGCATTGAATTATGTAAATTAATGGTTTGTTAATGGTTAATTAATGTACCATTATTGTAAAGTGTTACCTCTGTTTTAAAGCCTCCTTCTTATAAAACAAAGAATAATTTTGGAGAACAACACTAACTATTTTGAATAAGAAAATGTATAATGACACAGTAATTCATAATTATTTCCAAAGACTTGTTTGCAGATACTCAGGCAGACTGATAGCAAGTAGCTCGTCTCTGCCACCTAGCGGGAGATCATACGTATCGTGTTTACAACCACATAAAATAAACAATCAAAAAACTTACTTTTGCCAAGATTAAATGTTCCGTAAAAACAATTGACCAAATTGATTCAAAGATATGTTTGCCAAGATTAGTTTAAACGTAAACAAGGAAACGAACTACAACGTCTTTTGCTATTTGATTTCGAGGGTAACGTTTCCTTGACACAAATGTTCAAAGAAGAAGTCCAATGAGAACGAAACAATAGTCATGCATTTCAGTAAGTGTGGCAAAAGATTGAAAATCAGGTTAAAATGTAGGTTAAAATCAGACCGTATGAAAGGTTGGCGTGAACGGCCGTTAAACTACATTTCCAATAGTTCCACACATACGCATACTTATGTTGTGTTCCTGATTCCTCGAACCCCCGACTTCCGAGTCGAAATCGAAGATCTCCCAGCTTTCTTGTGGCATATCTCGAAGGCACGCCCCCTTTTTGTCTTCATCTTTCGAATATCTGATAGTAGACCGAGAGCAGTGATGACGCTCTCAAAAAAATGGCTGCGCCCGTGAAGAGATTTTTATTTTTTGTATTTGTACCACGTAGGTCATTTGAATGACGATTTTAAATTCTCTTACAAACTTGATTGCATTGCTAATTTATTCCGGTCACCAATTTATACATTGCATGGTCTTGCTGTGCGTGCAATACAATGTAAAGTTGTGTTGTTTTTTTTCGGGCTGGTTTGCTAAAGAGGCTATTGTAGCTAACAATAAACAACGACTGCAACTCGGAAGGCTGGCGTCCGAGGATTCAGGAACACACCATTAGCTGTGTTCCTGAATCCCTGACAAAGGGGCAGGCCAATCCCCTGGAAGTGTTTAGTGTAGGCGGGATCAAGGACAATTTATTTTAGATGCGCACTGTCTTATGCGCAGAACTTTGTTGTCCTCTTGAATCTCACGAAAACAGCAAGGTGAGTTTGGTTTCTCTTTTTGACATAGCGCCTTGTCATGCTTGTTAGTGAACATTTATTTCAAACGAGTTAGTCAACTATTAGTGAGTATAAATGTGGATGATAGGACTTTGTTCTCGGTAACAATGTGTACCATATAGTGACTGATTACACTGTACTGTAGCCGATGCAGCTGTTCGACAGAACTACCACAAACAGGTTTTGTCACTCACTACATTTTATGTGTTGACATTTTTATTTTACAGTCTACTAAATGTACAATATGCGCATCATGCGTCGTCTAACCGATCAATGGACTGTAACTATCCATTTTAATCAAAGTTTCAAGTAGCGGGACAACGTTGTTTGGACCTCACGACGCTGCTGGCAGTGATTTTGAATAACGTTAATCGGTAAGGAAACGCGACACTGAGATGACAAAGGATCACTGGTCTTCCTCCCACGAGTCCCACCACGACCGATCTGTACTCCTGCAATGGTCACAGTGGACTCAAAGCTGCTGCATTGCTGTAACGTTATGCTACCATTCGTAGGGTTACCTTAACGACACTGTTTATTTGCAAAAGGTCTTAATGCAAATGTTAGTTGCCATTGCGATATACACGTGGAATTTTTAAACCCAGCAGAAGGTTGGGTTAATGATATACCACATCTAGGTATATCATCTGTATCAGCGGTAAATACTTGTCATTGGCGTGTGGACAGTCGGCCTGGAAAGGGTATTGGTATGTTGATATAAATTATTGCTATGACACCATTTGTGTTATATTGGTAGGGATAATTCTCATGTACAGACATACCTTAAAGTTGGGCACAAATCAAATACAATATTTGGTTTGTAAAAGCAATACTTTCCCCCCTTTTTATATTTATATTGTTTATGGTAATCCCACTCAAACAGAAGTAACATGGTTAGATGTTTGTTTGTTGAAAACGGTAATAAAGTTACATTTGTGCATGTTTCTAAGAAATGTGTATAACTGTGATAAAGTTGCAGACATCCGAGGGAATAACTGAATGGTGTGATGTTGGCACAACAACCCTGACCTCAATGAACGATGATGAGTATTCAAAATTTAAATAAAGCATTGATTATTGATAATAAAGAAGAAGAAAAAAAGAGGTGCTACATTGCATAATGTTTCAGACACCCAAATGCTCCCACTGCGGCTATAAGCTCGCCTGAATACAGATGTGCAACATTACCGCAGAGCCTGTACTTTATCTTTCAACCGGTGCACTTATCGAACGGGTGACAGTTGAAAAATATTGTTTACTTTTCAAGGGTGCCCTGGTGGTTTCATGGAAACGGACTCACTGCATGTAAAGCACTGTACTTAGAGTGAGATGGTGTGCGCACCCGCTTATTTGGTGGAAGTCGGTTCACCTGATGACTGATAATTAAGGATATTGGCGATTACTGCTCATCACTATCTTATACTTTAGAGGCACCTACTCAGCTCAAAGTCTGGAAATTATGACCAACGTTTTGATGTGGGTCTATATCTTATAATATAGAGGCACTTACTGAACTCAAAGGACGGAAATTATGACAGGGCTATTGACTAGGGCTGGGTATTGCCAGGTACCTCACAATTCAATTTGATTCTTTTGGTCTTCATTCGATTCGATTACGATTCAATATTGATCCAATTGCTTCGATATCGATTCAATAATACATGCCGATGACAAAAATAGTAATATTATTTAGAATCAACCATTTCATAACGAATTAACCATTTCATTGTGCTTTAACTAGCAAAAAGGGAATACACCATTGTATAGTATTGTTCCTGAGCTAAACTTGCAGCATAAAAGTAATAATCATAACATGGACAAATGTAAAAGAGCATACATAGGCATACTCGCTTCTAGATTACAATGACTGAGTATGCTTTTTCTTTTTTTGGAAATAATCGATTTAAAAAATAAATCGGAATCGAGAACTAATAAATTGCAGTGCTTTGATGAATCGACATTTTTACCTAGCCCTACTTTTGACATTGGTCTATATCAGGTATTATAAAACAGTTTTAAAAACCCTACACTGGTCAGTATTTATGTTTTGAATTTTACAACATTCACACACACACTGAAACACAAGCAATATACTTTGTATATATTTTTCCATGACCCACATGTCTTCTCATTGAAGGACATGGCAATAAGTTATTGATAACTGTTGTGTGTGCTGTGTTATTTTATGTATATTTTTTGTTAAAAACAGTAGTCTGTCCTACTACTGTAGATGTGAATCCATGGAATTGGGTCTACGTACCCACAAGGGACAGTATTCTATCTTCGATATATATTTAGTGTGCTTGATGAGGGATGTCCTGTTTCTGTCTCTTTCACTTTTCTTCCTCGTATCTGTCAGTTTAACCGAACCCTTGTTCCTGTCTGGGGTTCCCTTGTAGATGGCAACCCGGGACGCCGGCCCTGTGTGTCCCCTCCGATCCGGACGCTCGCCTACTCCCTCCTAGTCACCTCCTTGGCCTGTCTACTTTGCACTTCTATGACCGCAGAAACCTCTAGGAATAGATCAACAAAACAAATAAAGAAGAGCAATGGAGGTTAGGAAACTCAACTCACAATATGGCAGATGAATCCAAACAACGTATCTCAGCCTCACTTGTGTTCTTGTTCTTTTGTTCCAGAAGAGCAGAATCCAAAGATCTCCAGATAGACCTCTACTGTCTCAGTCAAAATTATAACAACTGCTACCCTCTCCCACCAAACAACCAAACCCCTTTCAAAGCATCCGCCCCTAACGCCTAAGTGCGCAAGAGAGAGCCACAAGGATGTACCAGATAGTACCAGGGGGTCAGGGGGACCAGAACACCAGTGAAAGGATCACCGGCTCCCCACTGAAGAAGAAGCTTGGTCGGGATGGCCGGCCCCTGGTGGTGGCTGGTGTGCTCGGCTGTGTGTTGGTGCTGGCTGCCATCGTCTCGTGGTGCTACTACACCGCATCGCTCCGTCAAGCCCAGCTGTTGAAGACCGAGCTGCTGAACCTCAACAAGGACGGCTTCGCCATCCGTAACCAGGCTGGGTCGATCATCTTCAGCATGGCCTTTAAGTGAGTGCAGTGCCGGAGCCTGACACGGAGGCTTTTTTATAGAATGATTATAATTATTTTGGGCTCCCACGTGACTTTCATGCCACCCTCACTTCCAGTAAACCAAAGTATAATATGAGACTCAATATAAAATATCTAAAAGGTATCCAACAGAAGGCCTACCTAGGAATTGCATGGATTAGAGAGTGTGATGGTGGCTTCCCCTCAAGTGATGCCTCTCACTGCTCAGGGATGTCATGGGTGGAGGGTTTGACTGATCAAGGTTTGTGGCTATAGATGCCACACATCCTACAAAAAATTAGAATGACTCGCACAGAAAGGACTTTCAGTTTGTGCACAATGTGTATGCTAATCATATTTGCTAATTACTACTGGCTACAGAAACACTAAATACTTCTCACGCTAATCAAGTAGAATATGTGCAATGTCGCTATCCAATACCAGTCCTTTAGCTTCTTTCAGTGCTCTCTATCCGCATATTCAATATCAATATACAATATCAAAAAATAATAATTTATCAAACTGTATCCCAGACGAAGAACACAATTATTTGCTTTTACTTGAACACTGGTAGCTGTCGCCTTTTTGTTTTTGAAAGAATGTACACCAAAAAGGGTCAGGACTTCAGGCAAAGCCGACTCAAAATTTTGGTGTGGCAGTCTCACAGCTCGCTCTGTGATGCTTTCAGGATATTATTAGGCAGCTTGATGCTAGACAAGGATATGATGACCCCCTAAGGGAAGAAGGGTTTTTGCACGTGGTTCCATGTATGGAGTGTTCCGAACACTGTCACTCTATGTACAATACATCTTCCATTTACTTCATAACATCAAGAACATTAGGGGACTATGGGAATAAATAAATATAAACATTACCCTGCTGAACTTGTTCACATTGAATGCATTGTTCCGTTAAGCATTGCAATAATAACAGACTTTGTTCTCTGAACCTCCCTTTAGATCTGGCACTCTCGACTTGGACTCCTGCTCCAAGCAGGGCAGCGTTCTGAGCTGTTCTCGTTCCGATTCTGGCAATCTCAATTTCTTTGTGCAGACTGTCGGGTTCAAGGACACGGTGATGTGTTACCGCGTTCGCTGGGAGGAGCTAGAACACGAGCGCTCGGTGGAACACGCCATGGCCTACAACGACTCCCACTGGTACGGAGGGGCAGAGTCGGCGACACAACATTGGCCTATCAGCATCCAGGGTGAGGAGGAGCCACTCCCCTTCATCACCAGTGACATCTACAATAATCGGAATGCCTTTGGGGGAATCCTGGAACGCTATTGGCTCTCATCAAACGCAACCGCTATAAAGATAAACGATTCGGTTCCGTTTCACTTGGGCTGGTCGGAGAAGGACAGGACCCTCCGGTTCCAAGCCCGTTACGAGGACTCTCCTTACAGACCGCCGAAAGGACAACGGGCCCTGCCTGAACTCAGCTACAGAGTTTGCGTCGGCTCTGATGTCACGTCTATTCACAAATATATGGTGCGTTCATCACAGGCGGACAGCGGGCATCATTTTTAAGTACTTTTTAAATTCAAGCTTGTTAAATCTATCGTCTTACTTTCATTCATTGTATACTTGCTTACTTTACGGGTTTTTGTATTTGTTTTTTTATTGTTCACCTTTCCAATTATCTGTTTAGGTGCGGCGGTATTTCCCCAAGCCCATCCAGGTGCCGGCCTCGGACGTGTTCCAGCACCCCGTGTGGTCGACCTGGGCCCTCTACAAGACGGCCGTCACCCAGGAGAAGCTGCTGCAGTACGCCTCCAACATCACCCGGCACGGCTTCACCTGCTCCCACCTGGAGCTGGACGACCGCTACACCGCCGACTACGGGGAGTTCGACTTCGACCCGCAGAAGTTCCCCAACGCCAGCGGCATGTTCGAGCGGCTGGCGGCCAGCGGCTTCCAGGTGTCGCTGTGGACCCACCCCTTTGTCAACTACGACTCCATCAACTTCGCCGTGGGCGTGGAAAGGGGCTACTTCGTTCGGGAGCCCAGCGGCGAGCTGCCGGCGCTGGTGAAGTGGTGGAACGGCATCGGCGGGATCCTGGACTTCACCAACCCGGACGCCCGCGACTGGTACGCCGCCCAGCTGCACACGCTCAAGAGCCGCTACGGTGTGACCTCCTTCAAGTTTGACGCCGGGGAGACCAGCTACCTGCCGCGCCAGTTCAGCACCCTGGGGCCGCTGACGGACCCCTCGGTCTTCACCCGCCGCTACACGGAGATGGCGCTGCCCTTCCACCAGCGGGCGGAGCTGCGGGTGGGCTACCAGAGTCAGAACATCTCCTGCTTCTTCAGGATCATCGACCGGGACTCGGTGTGGGGGTACGAGCTGGGCCTCAAGTCCATCATCCCCACCGTGTTGACCATCGGTATCCTGGGCTACCAGTTTGTCTTGCCTGACATGATAGGAGGCAACGCCTACCCTAACCGCACCACAGGTGTGTAGTGCGGCTGAAACAAAGTTGACCTGTGTGTGTGTGGGTGTGGGTGTGGGTGTGTCTGTGGGTGTGTCTGTGGGTGTGGGCGTGGGTGAGTGTGTTAACATGCATAGTTTGCATACACACACATAAATCAAATTTTTTATAATAAAATGTATTTGGTTGTGATGACAGGTGATGGACATGGTCTGCCAGACAGGGAGCTATATATCCGGTGGCTAGAGCTGTCTGCTTTCATGCCCGCCATGCAGTTCTCCATTCCCCCCTGGGCCTATGATGATGAGGTGAGGAGAAACCATTGAAAGTGTTTTTTTTTCTAAATGCATTTCTGGCTAGTGGGGAAGTAATTTCAGATGTACTAGTGTACTGCAATGGTACATGTCTGGAACAACTTAAATGTATTCATTGCTACACACAACATTTGGCAGGCCAGATAAGGTTTAGCATTAATTCTCACAGGAATTTGATTGTGTTTGTGTTGTCTGTGTATATCATTCCTCCGACATTTTCTGTTGCCCGTGGTCCCAACAATGTCCTTGTCAAGAATGACCGTGTGTTGTACTGTGCGTTTAATAAATAAAACACTCACTTTGTCATAAACAGGTAGTAGAGATTGCACGAAAGTTCACGGATTTCCACAAGAACCTTGTGGCACCGAGGGTTCTGGAGCTGGCCGGCGAGGTTCTGAACACGGGAGACCCCATCATACGGCCCCTGTGGTGGATCGCCAACGATGACGAGGCTGCCTACAAGATTGACTCCCAGTTCCTGATAGGAGACGACCTGATGGTGGCGCCAGTGTTGGAGCCGGGCAAGCAGGAAAGGGACATTTACCTGCCAGCTGGAAGGTGGAAGAGCCGCAAGGGGGAATACTTTGATAAAGGACCCATGTATCTCACTGATTACCCAGTGGACCTGGATGAGATTGCCTACTTCACATGGGTACATTAAAGGCACGGTTAGACAAGAGGGAACACAAAAGCACACATATACGCAATACTGAACAGACAGGAAGGGGGAAGGATAGTTGAAACGTTAAAAAAGGCGAAACAACAGTTTATAACCTTGTAATGACTCACTCCATTGCTGCTCTCAACCTACTCCCGCCCACAAACTGCTTCCCCGGCGGTGATTGCAATGCTCTGCCCAAAGTTCTGGTCGGATTCAGTGATTTAATCTTCCAGCCATCATCATGTGCCTTCCACAGCCTTCAATAACACTTTACTGAGATTGTACCATGTTGACCACTGTCTGCCTGCTTAGCAGCCAACCAAGTCCTGCCCTCCCCTTCAGCCTTTAGAGAAGTATGGCTGGGGTCGACCTAAGATGCGTTTTCTTGTTGGGTTTATGTATAATTTCATATGGTTGATTTAATGCTGCATTGCTTCATATTTTACCAATTTGTTTTTATTAATCAGCTGCTTTGCAAAGGCACGGGAGAAAACAAAACAGTGTTGTATGAAATAGACGAGTTAGGATGTTAAAAGATCGACAGAAATTTGTGGGCTTTCTATTAGGAGAATATATTTTTGCTTTACTTCCAACTTCCATCCAAGAGCGAAACGGGGCAAGAGCTCAATATAACATATCCGAATTGGTTAATAAATAATGTTTGCATATCGCAAACTTGATATCTGTCTGAAGAGGTTAATTTATTTTAATAAATCATTCGCTCTGTATTCATTATTATTATCAGGCTTTCTATTTGGTGTTTACAAAATCTGCTTTGAATCATGCTTATGTTTAAATCAATGCTCAGAGGAAATGTAAAAGACAACAATGTATTGTTATCCATCCTTAATAGGAGTAAGTAAGTATGTATGCCTTGTACATCAAGGATGGGTGTGTTTGAAAGCTGACTTGAAAGCTACACTGAATATCACACTTCTGTAATTTATGAGATTAGTTTCATTTTGGATGTCAATTTTTTTTTTATTCCAAACCGTATTACATTTATGAAATGGAATGTTATTTCATGTGCACATTGCTTGGCTTTATGTATTTGTAATCAAACAATGTAACTATGTCTAACTTTTGCCAAAGTTAGCTATGTGGGCTTGGAAAATGGCTTGTTTGACTTTGATTTTCAGTTCCTCATCCATATTTTATAGGCGTTTGTTTAACAAATTAAACAATGACTTGTTTTGCCTCGTATATAAATAAGGGGATTTCAGGATTTTCCTCCACCATGATTGTACTAACCTCCATGTGCCATAGAATAAATATATTGCCTGGGTTGAACCCAGCCTTTATCTTTTTTTGTTTCTCAGAGCGCAAACCTGCATGGTCGCTCATACATACAAAACTCACTTTTTTGGGGGGGTGATCCAACCACTATTCAATTGCCTTGTCAAACAGGAACGGAATCACATTTGCTAGGGTAATTAATCTGAATTGTGCTACACGTATATAACTCATTGTTTATCAATTGGTAGGCCTATCTATTTATCAACCCTAAAAATTTAACTCACAATTTCCTCAAACGTTTATTTTCAAATGGATTAATTTGTGAGGCCGATCAGGTAAGCATATCAAGCATTCTATACAGTATGCTAGTTACACATGTGTCAGTAGTATGAAATGTTTCAGAGAAAAAGATGAACAGGAAAAGCAAGACAAAAAAATGAACCAAATAGCAAAACAGTTCATGTACAGAACAAGCTCATGAATTTGATACTATTATATAATGGATATAATATGGACACATAAGACAATCAATATTCGGTATTTGTTATGGATTTATTGTACAAATTCCCTGAAAAGATGCACGTTCCAGGATGAATTGAGAAGCTCCCGTAAGGGCTGAGATGGCAGAGGACAGCTGATTTGGAACGGAACAACAGCTGTTCGCTTTCACGGGGAAAAACTAAAGAACTTCAACCTACTTAGGCCTACTAATTAACGTTCAAAAGCTATTAATTATTCAACAAAATATGCAGATACTGTCAAAATCGGTTCCAGGGAGTATATAAGGATTATTAATGTTGTTTTTGATGGTGTTTTTTTCTGGAACGAGTATTCGAATATTCGCTCGTAAAAACCAACGAGTATTCGAAGCCTGAAAAATGGCATTCGGGCCAGCCCTAATGGTAATTAAACATTTAAACAGAGAGAGACTGAGAGCTGTTGAGGAAGAGCTTTGTGTGTGTCTTCCTACCATTCCTGCCAGGATATCCATTTTGTGTTAATCGAAACAGGCCCAGGTTTCACACTAAGTGAGTATAAATAAATGTAGAAACTATATTATTAACTATATGTGTTGGAGCTATGAAGTTCTTAGATTTAATTGTAAAACATGTATTTAGTTTGTTTGCTTAATATAAAATAATATGACTTGTTTATTTTCTCGTTTGTATTATAAATTAGTTAATTGAGTTTGTTTATGCTTTTGTTTTGAAGTTATTACTATAGCCTATTTATAGATGTGGCGGACATAGGTAAGACAGGCACTGAGAAGGGTCATGGTTTTTTACCAGCTGTACGAGAGAGACAAAGGAGTGAGGCTGCTGGTTCACACTGTTGCACATTTGTTTTGTTTGCTTGGAAGATCGGAAAATAAACCTGCAGAAATCTAAATTCACGACTGGACAGTTGACTCTTTCCCCTGCACTGCGTAAGATTCGTCCCCCCTGGTGCCACAGTGGCTATTTTGATTAGGCTACGTTGCTTTGTTTGATTTCTTAATTTTCAAGTTAGTGTTTTATTGAGGACAAATCGCCACTACAATATGCATTATATGTAGGCCTACTGTGTTAGAGTGTCATTTTTGTGTGCCCAAGGATTTTGTAAATGTAAAAAGTGTGCCGCTGCTCAAAAAAGGTTGAAAATCACTGGCTTACACTAATGATTCAATGCAGTTTGATATTTGTTTGAAATAACGAACCTCATCATCACTCCAATGACTCGATGAGGTATATTGGATGTCATGACACAGCTTCTTGGCACATACTGCCCACCGTAGTTTTTGAAGAAGCGAGCACTATTAGTTTGAATGCAATATACAATTGTACCACTAGATGGGAGTAATTTTTACACAGTGTCCCTTTAAAAAAACAACTAAATTGGAACAATTAACACGTTATTAGGAAGTTGTTGAGGAATTGCAGTAAAGAATATTCTTAGGCACTTCGTAGAAATTCCTCTTCAGAAATGTAGAAACATCCTTACTATACCGACAGTGTTATGTTCCTCTTTATTATGACAAATGTAATTATTGTAGGCCTACGTCGCTTTGGATAAAGCGTCTGCTAAATGCCCTAAATGTAATCTAAACGCAAACTCCATGAACAGGATTTCAGGAGATCAGAGGAAATACAGTGCAGCAGTAGACAACAGCAGGAGAATGAAGCTTGATCTGCTGGCATTCCCAAGGTTACACAAATCGCCTTCGCAGCAAGCTGCGACTGGTCCCTGGGCACACGCAACACTCAGTTGACATCCCTTAATGAAGCCTCCCCCTGCAAAAAATTAAGCATATATTAAGCATTATTCTTATTTTTTTTAATATTCTTATTTCTTATTCCAACAAAGCTTGGCCATTTCAATATCCGTTTGGTAATACACTAATGTTACAACTTATAATCTTAAGAACAAAAATCAGATACAGTGTGTATTATAAATACTTAGAGGGACGTCTCAGACATTTTTTTTTTTCCAAAGCAAAAGGAAAAGTTACCAAGGCCAGTCAGATCCAGGCTGTAACAGCGATCCATGGTGGGACATTCTTCGGTCTTAAGGCAGGAAAGGGGGTCTTCGGTGATACACGAGTAGCATTTTATTCCCCCAGCTACACAGAAACACATTGTCAATGCATCCCCGTAGAGGCAGGGTGAAAGCTCCCCCCCCCCCACTAAACGGATTAAGCCAATAACATAAAAGTGAGGTGTTCAAAAAAGGTGTTCAAAAAAGGTGTTCTTACCGGTTGATATTGTCAAAGAAAGAACGAAGAGAATGCAAACGTAGCCCATCGTGGAAGCAGGAGATAACTGATAGCGCTAGTGGAAGACTTTTAACCAAGGTGTGGTAAACGCCCTGTATATATTCCTTTGAAAACGAAACTTAAAAAAAGGGATTGGTCTACCTGATACTAAAAAGAAAGAAGTCCCTATATGCACAGCCTTTTGATTTTCAGGTGCTGGTGATGTGCAGTCAAATGCTTTATCAAGTCAAAGAAGGATAAGATCATGAAATTAAAGTATGAAATGTTCCAAAGTTTTAGACAAAGAGGGTATGATGAAACGCTTATTGACCACTTATCCTACACCTACGATAGTACGGGGAGTTGCCCTAATGTGGGACACTTTTTGCAATTTATATTTATGTGCGATATTACCAAACTAAGCCACTACATTTGACCCACACCGGAAACCATTCTGAAATCCCCACGATGTTGGCTACTGAAAACAGAAAAAAAAAATCAGGTATCATACTCAGAGAAGAAATTTCACGTATATTAGTGCTCCATGTGCAAAATTGCTCAAGAAAATGCGTTTGCTCTAATCTGGGACATCGTGTGCCCTAATCTGGGACAGTCAATAATAGAAATAAAAAAGACAATATCACCTTAATTTAAATGTATCTGCTCATGAATAATGTACATACCCATGCTTTGTGATACCAATTACTACAATGCATTCATATATATATATAAATTAATTATGCGTGCGTGTGGGTGATGTGTGAGTGACTAAAAGCCGGTGGACCTGTGTGAAGTTGGCCCCCCGTCTCATTCAAAATATTAAAATAACACTGCTGTTCGTTTGTGCTAGGTTTGTGCTGGTTTGTGCCGTAAAAATTATCGTTTGTGCTGGTAAGGATTTTGAGTAATTCAAAATTGCATTTTCTGGCATGTTACGTCACCCAGCCCCCCGTTCACGCCCAAATCTCATCAAAATAGTCCCAATCGTTAGTGCTACGTTTGTGCTGGTTTGTGCCGTCAAAATAAATATTTGTGCAACTATAGTTTAAAAGGTATTCCAGTTTGATTTTTCTCAGGTGACGTCACTCAGCCCCCCCTCCAACTTCAAATCGCGTCAAAATTGTCTCTATGTTTAGTGCTACGTTAGTGCTGGTTTGTGCTGTTAAAAGAAATATTTTTGATACTTTACTTTTTAAGTAATTAATAAAACTTTATTTTCCCTTCTTGTTATGTAAACAGTCCACTTGTTATGCAACCATCACCCCTAGAACGGGGTCCTATGTTCCCCGCTCGGGGAACATAGGACCCTTTTAAAAAAAAAGGTCCTATGTTCCCCGTTTTTCCCAAAAAGAGTCCTATGTTCCCCTGTAGCCATACATACCGGGGAGCATAGGACCCTTTTTGGGAAAAGCGGGGAACATAGGACCCTTTTCTGGGAAAAGGGTCCTATGTTCCCCGCTTTTCCCAAAAAGGGTCCTATGCTCCCTATGCTAGGACCCTTTTCTGGGAAAAGGGTCCTATGCACCCCGCAATCTATCAACCTTAAAAAATATTTAAACTTTGACGCGACATTTGCGTGATGACAGCCAATCGGCGTTCAACAGCCTGGCCACTGAGTGACATGTGTAACGTAACAGCCAATCAGCGTGCAACGGGCCAACTCAGTGCAGTGCAGTCCGGGGTGAACTGCAGCATGGAGGAGAAGAAGAGCAGTGGACTACTGTTAAACATGTAATGAGATATCTGAAAGGCACAAGTGAAAAAGAAATGTGCTTCACAAAAAGTCCCAATGAAAAACTGCAGCTACACGCCTACAGTGATACAGATTGGCGGTCACCTTTACGACAACTTCATCTCAGGCATGATGTCTTCTGTTCCAATGCACACTCACACACGTGTCACTAACGCGCGCGTGTGTGTGTGTGTGTGTGTGTGTGTGTGTGTGTGTGTGTGTGTGTGTGTGTGTGTGTGTGTGTGTGTGTGTGTGTGTGTGTGTGTGTCCTGTAGAAGAGAGGAAGGGAGCTTCTGGAGGAAGACACCCCCACTCTGCTCACCAGCCGTTCAGCTCGTCGCCCGCGGCCAACCACTGAGAGGAGCCAGGGTAACCACGCGCTACCAGTCTGTGACCCTAACACAACCAGGACTAGCAAACTGTCCGGCCCAACCACAGCCTGATAAGATCAAGCTATTTCATTATGCTCTCAGCAGTCCTCAGAAATAGCAGTGCAGCCAGTGTGGTATCCTGCTGTTGTGGACAGACGACAAGCTGTTCAAGCTGTTGACAAAACAACCATGGGCTTGCTCATATTGTATGCACACAACAATTCAGAAAAAAGGTGTCGTGATTAATAGCAGAATCATCCGGGACAGTGAACCATAGCCAAGGCCTTGAAGATTATTTGTGAAGATTATCAACCGACAAGGAATTTAAACATTATCAGGAAAAAAAAAATTGAGTTCATGGGCCAGAATTGAAATAATGTAGTTATTTAGCGAAATGATAAAACTACAATCGTTCAATGAGTTAAAGTAGCACAGAAAACAAAAACCTCTTGTTAGGGTTAATAGGTTACAAAGTGTAATCAATACAATATACATGTTACATCTGAATGGACTTCTGGAGTCAGTTAAATTCACAAATCAGATTACCCCCCGGAATAGGGCCGCTGCTGGCCGTTTTGGTTCCCTACGCGAGCGGGGGGGGGGGGGGGGGGTGGGAGGGGGGGGTTGTGGGGGAAGAGGAGAGGAGAGCCCCTTTTTCTATATTAGGTAAAACCATATAGGCACCGTGTCAAGCCCTGGATCA
>NC_079417.1:12380470-12452970 GCF_026213295.1 Gadus chalcogrammus
TTTTATAAACGTGTTTCACTCTGGACCGATGGTGAAACCACATTTACCACATGAGGATATAACCCGTATATGTGTCACTATACGGATAATTATGATGTTTTTCATATCAAAATAATGCTCTCGTTATGAAATAGCTGTATTAAGAGGATTCATAGAATAATATATTAGTGAAACGTCCCTTTTAACACTTAATTTCACAGCATCTAACCAATACCACATCTAGGCCCGGCCCACACCCCTGTCATCAAACCGAACACAAAAGCCAGATACTTTTTATTGCTCTCTATTCCTAGCTCTTATCCTGGCTCCCTCAGTCTGGCCCCCACCATACTTTAGACACAGATCGATCCCAGCCTGTTAACCCCCCCACACACACACGCACGCACGCGCGCGCACACACACACACACACACACACACACACACACACACACCAAACACTCCTCTGACCCAGTGGGCCATAATACCACTTCCGGCCCCCACCCTCCCAAACCGGATGTAAGCACGGTCTCAAAAACCCCAAACAGGAATATGAGATTAACTACTCTTAATGTTTATCAATTTGTATTTAAGTTGTGACAAAGGATAAATTGAACCATCATAGTATGTGTAAAACAATGGGTATATTCAATTAACCTTATAAATGAACTCACAATTTTCTAAAACGTTTATTTTTAAATGGCTTTATTTGGGAGGCCGATCAGGTAAGCATATCAATCGATCTACACAGTATGCTAGTTGTACATGTGTCACTATAAAGAGAAAGTTTTGGAGAGAAAGATGAATGAATAGAATAAGCAAGACAAAATAGTGATCAAGATAGCAAACAAACAGTTGTTCATGGACAGAACAAGCTCATGATATTGTATTTGATACTGTTTTTCTTAACTTGTAATTACTTCTATTTACTATAGTTTTTCATCTCATTTTAAGGTGTTGCTGCAACTCACTGATTCAATTGTGTATTGATATTATGATAAAGAAAAAGACATAGGTCCAAGCTGCGAAACGCTATGCATAACTACAAATTAGTTCATCCCTTGTTAGGATTTGACCTTTTCAGATATATAGAGATGAGAAGTGATTGATTTACACGTATCCACAGAAAATGTTTTGGAAAGACTGGAAAAACATTTCTTAAGAGTTTTGAGGAAGTTATTGAGGAATTGCAGTGAAGAACCTTCGATAGGAATATTCTAGTATATAGCATAATCTCCAGGTAATGCACAGGATTATATTATTTTGAGACTCCTTTGTGAATCTGGCCCCAAGTTTCTAGAGTGCACGCAAACCAACTGATCAGAGGAAATACAGTGCAGCGGTAGACAACAGCACGAGGATAATAATAATAATAATACATTGGTTTTATATAGCGCTTTTCTCGGTACCCAAAGACGCTTTACAAAAAACACAAAACAAAAAAGGATACAAATGAACAGTACGGTACATACATGCATACATACAAATACTCCCAAAACAACAATACAGAGAAAGATAGGACAATGAGAAAGAGAGAGTGAAAAAAAAAATTTGTCAGGTGTTGTAAGTGATGTTGAAGAGATGTGTTTTGAGTTGACTTTTGAAAGACTGCAGTGAATCAGAGTTACGGATGGCCAGGGGGATGGAGTTCCAGAGGGTAGGGGCGGCGATGGCAAAGGCTCTGTCCCCTATGGTGCGGTATTTGGTCCTTGTGATGGGGATGAGGGTGTTGGCAACAGTGGAGCGTGTTCGGTGTGGGTCAATGGGGCGTTGGAGGAGATCTGTCAGGTATGAGGGGGCAAGGTTGTTTAGGGCTTTGTAGGTGGTGAGGAGGATCTTGAAATGTATGCGTTGTTTTACTGGGAGCCAATGAAGTTGACGTAGGACGGGCGTGATGTGTTCTCTGGAGGGAGTGTGGGTGAGCAGTCTAGCAGCGGAGTTTTGAACATATTGCAGTTTTTGAAGAACAGTGGAGGGGAGACCATACAGGATGCTATTGCAGTAGTCGAGTCTGGAGGTGATGAAGGCATGAATTAGTGTTTCAGCAGCTGAGAAGGAGAGAGTGGGTCGAAGGCGTGCTATGTTCCGGAGGTGGAAGAAGGATATTTTAGTGACGTGGTTTATGTGTGACTTGAAGGAGAGTGCAGGGTCCATGTAGATGCCAAGGTTTCTGACCAGGGCGGAGGGAGTGACAGAGTGACCATCAATGCAGAGTGAGTAGTTCTGGGAGGTGGGGAGTGTGGATTTTGGGCCAAAGATTATAATTTCAGTTTTATTGCTGTTGAGTTTGAGGAAGTTGTGGTTCATCCAGGTTTTTATGTCGGTGAGGCAGTTGGTGAGGGTGGAGAGAATAGCTGGAGTGATGGTTTTGGTGGTGATGAAGAGTTGAGTGTCATCGGCATAGCAGTGAAACTGAAGTCCATGGCGGCGGATGATGTGGCCAAGTGGGAGCATATAGAGGATGAAGAGGATGGGGCCAAGCACTGAGCCTTGAGGGACTCCGTGTGAGACAGGGGTGGTGTGGGATTTGTGGTTGTTTATGGCGATATAGTGAAATCTTTCTGACAGGTATGAGTTGAACCAGGAGAGGGCGGAGTCAGTGATGCCTAAGGATTTCAGGCGGCTGAGGAGGATGGAGTGGTTGACGGTGTCGAAGGCAGCACTGAGGTCCAGGAGGAGGAGAATGGTGAGGGAGCCGGAATCAGAGGAGAGTAGGAGATCGTTTGTGACTTTGATTAGTGCTGTTTCAGTGCTGTGGTGGGTTCTAAAGCCGGATTGGAATGTTTCATATAGGTTATTGGAGAGGAGGTAAGTCTTGAGTTGAGTTGCGATGGCTCTTTCCAGTAATTTTGAGATGAATGTGAGGTTGGAGATGGGTCTGAAATTGTTGGGGTCGTCAGAGTCAAGACCAGGTTTTTTAAGGAGAGGGGTTATGGCAGCAAGTTTAAGAGGTGGGGGGACAGTGCCAGAGGTAAGGGAGGAGTTGATGATGTCAGTGATCAGTGGGGCGAGAGAGGTAAAACAGGCTTTGACGAGTTGAGAGGGCATGGGGTCCAGGGGGGAGGTGGATGATTTCATGGTGGAGAGTATTTTGGAGAGGTCAGCAGTGGTTATCGGTGAGAAGGTAGAGAGCCGGTGGTCTGAGGATGAAGGAGGTGTGGGTTCGGGGACCGGGGTGGAGGCAGAGGAGGTTGCAAGCTGGTTGTGGATGTTTTCTATTTTGGAGTTGAAAAATGAAATGAGGTTGTTGCATTTCTCCGGGGTGAATGAGGATGAAATGTTGTCGGGGGGCTTGAGGAGTTTATTTATGGTAGAAAACAGGGTTCGTGGGTTGGAGGATCCAGAGTGAATGATGCCAGAGTAGTATACTGAACGGGCTTTGTTTAGTGCTGATTTGTAGAGGTTTGTGTGCTCTTTGTATGCGAGGGCGTGTACTGTGAGACCGGTTTTCTGGAGGATGAAACTTGATCCGATGTTCTTCGCATTGTTACATAAATCGCCAGTGCAGCAATTCAAGGTTGCGCCGCCGACGTTACAAATAATACTCGATTGACACCCCTTCACCTTGAGTTGCCCTGCAAAACAAGATGGTAGTCAGATTTTTTTTTCAACAGTATGGTCATTTAAATTTCAGTATTTGAAGCCGTTCCCGAAATTCAGCCGTGTTGCAGAATTACAGCCACTACGAGCCAGTCGCACATTGAGCTTTCCCCAAACGTGCCGTTTCGGTGTCTGTAGCTTTAATGCAAATGAGGAGGAGAGAGGCGGGTCAAGGAGGAGCGTGGGGGTGTGGCCCTGAGCAGCTTGCGGCCACGGTACCATGCGCTCTGTTTTCAGTGGATTCATGGCAATGGCGAAATTCAAATTACATTTCAATCCGCAAAACACTTTGAAAAAGATTTTTCAAAACGTTTTGCCAAACTTTTAGCAATACTGATCAAAACAGGACGGTACAAAAGAAAAGCCTATAATGCAATTAAATGATGAACATACAAAGATATGCCTTGAACCTAGCAGTCAGGCTACTGCTTCTTTGTTTTGAGCCCAAAAAAATGAAAGCCGTTAAAATTGGTTTGCGTTAACGCCGTTAATAACGCGTTTAACTGACAGCTCTATGCAAAACGTGTCAGCCAATCTGGGCGTCTGGGCGGGAACTATATCACTTCCTCGTCAGACCAGCTGATCATCCACGACCTAGTACATGGCACTTTATTTTCTATGCCTAGCATTGTGCCCAGTGCTCGAAGTGGGCCGGTACTCACCGGTACGCAGTACCGGCACTTCTTCTACATTCTTCTACTTCTACATTTTACCCATTGGTGTACCGGCACTTTTTCTTGCGTACCGGCACTTGTCACAGGCTGCCGGTACTCTACTATGTTTAAGTGCGGTTGCAGAGTTGGGTAAATAGCCGGTGGCTCTACTACCACTTGTTAAAAGGGCTATAGCGCCAGCTAGCGTAGCGGTCGGAGTCAGCCATGCTCCGGCAATATACTAAAGTGTGACGTCACGTTTCCATTGCAACTGGTTCTACACAAACCAAATTAACAAGGGGAAATCCTATCCTATGCCACACAAATCTTTTAAAATGTATAATTGTGTGGCATAGGATGCTTGCCTCGGCACGTTAGCCAGGTGATGATAGATCTATGATGTTTGTCCATTTATCTACACAGTAAATTAAGAAACGGGAAAGTAAAGTAATAAGTAGTGAAGTTACTTTTCAATGCAGTAACTAGTAAAGTTATCTCATTAATCTCATCTCATTTTACAACTTTTTAAATTAGGTAAATTGTCTTATAATATTTAGTCTGTGCACAATCTTTTTTCTTTTTTTTAATCAAGATTGACATTCAATATTTCTGTTCAAGCTACATTTGTTTTTACTTATGTCTTTGGCTGTGAGTATTTGTCAACTCTGCTGACGTGTTACACTAAAGTACCAATTGTTGACAAGTTATGGTTTATTTATTTACCATTTATAGATTACCTCACTGAATTCATTACCAAATTCACAGCTAATATATTGTCTGCCTCTGATCCCTTTCAGCCTCTCCCTGCAAAGGCAAGGTAAGATGCGGATGAAACAGTAGCTCCAGAACCTGAAGTTTAACCACAGAGCCTATGGTGCAATCTGTGAACTAAAGCGAGTGTACTCCAATAATTGAAATGGTTGTCTCTTTGATGAAATAGTTTTTGAAGCTCAGCATTACCTCTTACTTTTTTTTTTTTTTACTCAGAATTTTACATTGAATATTTATATGATGCTTACATGTGAATAAGGGAGTACTGACACTTATTTTTTTCCACTTCAAGCACTGATTGTGCCAGGTTTGACTGGGTTGACGTATATACTAATAACGTGAAAATGGCGGAAAAGACGTTCGCGAAGCTGCTGCGGGAGGCCGCTGCAGCTCTAGAGGAGCAGCTGGATGCAGGGTACGAAAGAGCGACCAACATGCCTGCACCGGATCGCACCGGATAAGGGTGCGCAAACCGGTGTTTCTACTGGTGACCATCAGCTGAATGCGTCGCTTGTTGTCGTGGCTACGGCACCTGTTGGAAAAGGTCCATGGTTGGAAATCGGACTCGTAGCTGTCTGAAATATTTCAAGCTGAGATTCCATTCCATTGTGCCATTTTTTTAAACAAATTTGACAAAATGTTATTCTATTTTTATTTTTATAACTTTTGCAAATTTTATTGAGGATTTCAATGTCACTTTGCATTTTAAAATACACTTTGAAAAACGTAGTGACAAATAACATTATTAAATTGCATAATGAATTGTCAATTGCATAATGTAATGACTTTTGAATTGCAAATTGCATTGCCATTTGAATTTTGCTACATATGTGCTTCCATAGCCTTTAGCCGTGTTCTGTAAATATTCTAGAACACTCCGGGTGCTCCGGCGGGAGTCCTGGCGCTCTATATCTCAATAATATCATATTATACATAGATATTTAAATCATATAATATATATTATAACGGCAAAAGAAAAAAAATCATTCGATGTACTTTTGATGTACTGTGATGTACTTCATGGAGTCAAAGCCAAAGTTCCTTTCCCCCAATTACTTCTCAATGCCATGTTCGTTATTAAAGGTACTCGAATCAGGATCGCTTTTAACTGACTTTATTTGGTAAAGGATTAGTCTAGTCTCTATGAAGCAAAAGGAGGGGAATTTCATAGGCACGTGTAGAGATACACTTAGTAGTAGTTACCTGGATTACACTTGTTTGTGTGGCCTTAAGCGTCTGGGTTTCTCGAACATCTGGGCCCAGTTTCCCAAAAGCATCGTTAGCCTAAGTGGATCGTGAAGTGCGTTGTACGAGCATCGTACAGTTCTCACACCGTTTCCAGAAAGCATCGTTGGTAACAAACGTTGTGAAAACGCTCATAGCTAACGAGGACTCCAGGGGTACTCGTAGGATGCTAAGAGAATCGTTAGCCTACTATAGCCTCAGTGACGTCACCAGCGGACGTTCCTAGTATTAGATGCGTTTAATTGATACACATCCAATACCACAGAATGCCCATCTTGAGCAATTTCGCAACCAAAAACAGTGCGTTACCGCCGATATATTATTCATAAACTACTGTTAGATTCAAACAGCAAAGATAGAGACATGTTAGAAGTCAACAACAACATAATTTATTGCAGCAATTTACCAAAAATACATACGCAGCCGAAATGTACCGATCAAACGCAACGTCACAACGTTCACAAGGCATATAATAAAATCAAATGATTCCATTGCTCTTGTGTGGGAGGTCGCTTTCGAGCTGCACTTGCTTTCTCCCTCTGAATTTAATTTAACCATCGTGGTTAAAATGTCCTCATATTGATCAATGACAGAAGACATAGGCTACTAGACATGCATCATGCTGAGACCAGCGGTCGTCGGAGAATTTCTGCAGGCATTTTTTGTTGCGATTGTTTGCATTAAGCATTGTAGGTGCTTCGGTGAGGCTGTGATGAAGTTCACTATTTATTGGAACCTGTCTAGACAGTAACGAACATCCCTGACCATAGTTAATCGCGTTTGTAGTCTACACTCAGACGTGAAGTCTTTATTGCATGCAGGTGTCTTCATTCAACATTCATAACATTCGGGAGTATGTGTAACAGTCAATTATACAGCAGTAATAGGTGTAACAGAGACAAATATACAACAGTAATATGTAGTATTATAATTACACAAAATCCTTTTTAATAGTTATAACCTGACATGTCCGGCCTCCTGAGTCAATATGTGGAACGTTTGAAACTCAGTTTCTGTACCCCGACGTGGCGACAGTAGTCCTCAACATCTCTCCTGCTCTGGCCCCAATAGAATGCCTGCCGTAGCCGTCTCAATGTCTTTGTCACCCCAAAGTGACCTACTCCGGGGGATCCGTGATGTGCCTCCAGCACTTTGTTCCGGAGGTCCTTTGGCACGACCACCAGCCAGCGTGGCTCCCCAGTGGCTGGCTCACGCCAGCACCTCTTCAGGACTCCTTCCTGCAGCTCCAACCCAGGCCATTGGGACCACAGGCCTCTGACTGTGGCCGACTGGGCCACCACATCTTACCAGGGCGGCTGGTTGTCTGATTCCAGCCACCCCATGACCGTTTTAAGGTCAGGGTCCTCGGTTTGCAGTCCAGCCCAACTCTAACATCACCGGTTAATAGGGCTCGACAGATCGCCTCCCCCGTCTGTAGGTTGGCTGCCTCCCGTTCCTCTTCCCGGTTGCAGTGGTGACAGTCTGGGGCACACGGTCGGCGGGAGAGGCTGTCTGCATTTGTGTGACTCTCACCGGCTCTGTGTTGTATGGTGAACTGAAAGGCCTGGAGTTGCTCGATCCATCTGGCGACTTGTCCTTCAGGCTCTTCAAAGGACATGAGCCACCTCAAAGCAGCATGATCAGTGCGAATGGTGAATGGAAGGCCGCAGAGGATGTGCTTGAAATGGTTTACTGCATCAATCACTGCCAACAGTACCTTGCGCGTCACACAATAGTTCCTCTCCGACTTATCCAAGGTACGACTGTGGTAAGCAACAACCTGCTCTCCGCCAGGAGTCAGCTGCCACAGTACAGCACCAAGGCCTGTGTTGCTAGCATCCGTGTCAAGGATAAATGGCATCTCCGTGTTTGGTGCAGCCAGCACTGGATCTTTACATAAGACCTGTTTCAGCTCATGGAAGGCTGCATTCTGTTGTGGTCCCCATTCGAATGGTGTGTCTTTGCGCATTAAGACGAACATGGGGGCAGCTGAAGTGTTATGCGCCATTACACCAACAGCAGAACGGTTATTCAAATATCAAAGAAATGTACAACACTTGCGGTGCAGTCCTGGAGCTCTATATCTAAATAATATCATATAATACATACCATATATTATCAAGGCGGAGCAGAATGCCTAGTGCTCGTTTTACACCCAACGAAATGTCTAGCTACTGGGGGAACATAGGTAGGCTAGGGGAACGCATATTAATGTTAGAAAACCTCAGAAAGTGAAATTTTCATGCCATGGGTTCTTTAAGAACACAAAGAAGATACATTTTATCATCAAAAGGGACTACTTCTGGGGACGCCCCAGAAAAATTGCTTGAAAAAATAACTAGAAAGTAAAACACTTACCAAAGACATCGGATGTTATGCTGAAACAGTGATCCATGGAGAGGGGACACTCACGGGTCTCAAGGCGTTCGCTGGGGTTTAACTGTGTGGTCGCACACGAGTAGCATCTTAATCCCCCAACTACAAGAAACACAATGTCAATACATCCCCCTAGAGGCGGGGGGGAAAGCTTTTTTTTTTTCCCACCACAAAACGGATCAAACCATTCACATAAAACGAGTTTGTTATGTCAAGGACATATCAAAAAGGTGTTCTTACCGGTTGATATGGTCAAAGAAAGAACGAAGAAAATGCCAATGAAGCCCATCGTGGAAGAAGATGATAAATTAGAGATCTAGTGGAAGAAGTAACCAAATGTGATAAACACCCTTCCCTTTTTCTTTAAAAACTAAACTTTAAAAGGGGAAACTGTATCCTGTTTGTCTCGAAGGAAGCCCTTGGGAATCACACACGTTGTTGCTGTATTTTTAGTATTGATGCGCTACCAATCTCTAAGGTAGCTATCCTGTGACATGGGATAAATTGGACTTAAGTTCTTAAAACTGCCAAACGAATCAAGTAGGCCTAGTTGTGTTGTTGAAACCTGACCAAAAAATAAAACAATGTAACAAATAGCCCGGTCACATGGGTGCTTGTCCTGTGTTTGATCCATTCATCACCTCCACTCACTTCCTCCATGCTTTGTTGCATTGTGTTTTTCGTCACCTGACTTCTTCCAGCCTTTCTGTCGGGTTCCTGCCATTGTATGCTACCTGGTAACATATCCCCACCGTAGTGCGAAGGATAGCAAAGTCTATCAAATCGTGCTACCCTATCAAATAAGGCTACATTGTATGCTTGGTAGCGTTGATCTGTAGACCACTATCCTCTATCAAACGATGATCCCATTATGCAATCACGTTATTTTACACACTACTCCAAGGGCGTAACTTTGGTTTGAGAAGTGTGTATGTGTGTGTGTGTGTGTGTGTGTGTGTGTGTGTGTGTGTGTGTGCGCGCGCGCGTGTGTGTTAGTTACTGCGGTAACTAATGCAAAATCCGGGAAATAATTAAGTTGGTCATAATACTAAATTCTGCCAGAATAAATATGCATAATCAAAATGAATCAAACTTTTAATATAAAGAACATTTCTTTATTCATACATCGTATGGACAGAGGTCGGCGAACAAAAGCTACTGATATAATCATTTTCCTCCTTTAAAGGTGATCTAACATTATCAGGCCCTGAACAGGCACCTGCAACACCTGATATGAATAGGGTGACCAGATCACAATTCACCAGACGTGGGTCAAAGATTACGTTTGTGACAATGTGGGATACCAATGCATCGAGGTAGTCTAAAATAACTTTTAAAAAATATAAACATTCCTATCCTGTGCGAAGATCCATCGTTATCGGGAAACGAGGCCCGGGTCCCCTTTTCCCGATAACGATGGCTCCAAGCTCGTACGATCATTCTCACGATGGATACAGTGCTTAATGCAAACAATCGCAACAAAAAACGCCTGCAGAAATTCTCCAACACCCGCTGGTCTCAGCATGTATCATATCAGTAGCCTATGTCTTCTGCATATGAGGACATTTTAACCACGATGGTTGAATTAAAATCAGAGAAAGACAGCAAGAGCAGCTCGAAAGCGACCTCCCACACAAGAGCAATGGAATCATTTGGATTTTATTATATGCTTTGTGACGTGGCGTTTGATCGGTACATTTCGGCTGCGCATGTATTTTTGGAATTTTAAATTGCTACAATAAATTATGTTGTTGTTGACTTCTAACATGTCTCTATCTTTGCTGTTTAAATGTATCCAATACACGGAATGTCCGCTGGTAACGCCACTGAGGCTATAGTAGGCTAACGATGCTTAGTGCTGTCATCAAGGTGCGCTGTTTGATCAGGTTAATCAAACTGGGACGCATACGCAGGTTAAGGGCACGCCCACCAACAAGAAACAAGTGCAAATCAGGGCCCCGTTTCCTGAAAGCATCGTTACTGTGCGTTCACACCAAAAGCGAATTGAGCTACCAAATCACCGGAAGTCATTCACTTTCTATGGGCAAGAGCGACCAAAGCGACACAAGCGTCCAACGCTACCAGCGGCAAAAGGTGAGCGACCAGAGCGACCGAAAAAAGTTGAAGACGGCTGAACTTTATGCAAATAACTATGACGCGTTTTAGCGGCCAGACACTGACAGCCAACTGTAATGTAGATGCTCTTCGCTTGCGTGGATCCCAGGGAACACCGAACAACGGCACTTTGGTTCCTATACCTACTGTTTTGGTTCCTACTGACTACAAAATGTCCACGGAAAAATTAATCGCGGCTGTAACTGGGCACCCGTTGTGGTACGATCCGAGCCTTTTTCATTTCAAAGATCGCAAAAAGGCTCTGGCCTGGGTGGAGGTGTCACGCGTGGTTGGTTGGTCTGTATGTGAGTTAATGAAACGTTTGAGATTATTGTAAAATAGGCGCGATACATATCTGCTAACCGATATCCTATCATACTAATCTTCCTTGCTCTAAATGGGACGATATCGTTTTCAAATATCGAAAATACATACGTTGTGCAAAGGAATAATAAGTTGTGCAAAGGAATAATGCACGCATAATGCAATAATAATGCAAATGAATAATGCACGGAACAATCGTGTCACTTCCATGCAGTTTAATAGAGAATAGACAGCTGACAAATGACCTTTTAGCAGACGCTTTTATCCAAAGCGACTTGCAATAAGTACATTTGTCATAAGAAGTCAAACGATATATCGCTGTCAGTGTCAGTGATAATGACAGCTGTGTTTTCTGTTTTGTGTTCAATAGTTAATGAGTGCAACATCCATAGTGATTTTGATACAAAGTGATGATAAGCGGGAGTATTTATAGAAAATATTTGCGATCTAGAACGTTCGTATTTAAGCGGGAATCATTTTACTTTGCTCTCCATACCACCAATCTAACCAACCAATCGCGTGTAGTCATGCTTTAAACAAAACACGTTTTTGAAATCGTCACATACACAAACTAATCGAAATGACAAGGGATATATCTCTTGTCTTTTATTCCTCTATTCCCACTATTCCCCACTATTCACGGAGCCTGAGGTGAATAATTTTAAATTAAATAGTCTAGATTGATAGATAGCCTAGACAAGTTTTTATTAATACCAAACGACACAAATCGTCGGGAATCGTCAGGGGATTCGGCTCACACAGGACTGTAGCCTACAAGACCACACAGAACAAGGGAGACAAGTCTGACTGGACATACACAAAATACATCAAATTAAAACTACACACGTTGATAGATGGATAGACAGATAGGCCTAGATAGATATTTGCCTTGCGGAGCCAGCCAGCCAGTCCTGTCCACCTATGCAAATTATTAGCCATGTGCGCCAATGTCAATTTGTTTGACAAATGAGTGCAGATCATAATTTGCAGATGCAGATCAGTGAAACATATTTTAACTACCCAGATAGCATTAGGTTAGCGGCCCACTGGCGGCCCACCAGCGGCAGAGTTGGCGGTCCAACGGCGGTACCCACCGGTGGCCCGCTGGAGTTTTGCTCATCGGTTCTCTGGTGGTCCGTCGGCGGCTCAAAAGCGGCTGCAGATAAAGGGCCGCCCTTGTGCCGCTTTTGAGCCGCGGGCGAACCACCAGATAACCGATGGTGGGCCACCAGCTTCGAATTGGCCTTATTTATGGCCTTTATGGTCTTATTTATGGCCATAATAATTCAAATGATGTACTAAAATAGTAATCTAATACATTACAACACTTTCCATTTGCCCTCAATCAAAAAAAATACAATTATTTACTGGGCTTACCAAAGTTACCAAAATTTACCAAGGTAAAGACAGCCTGCTGATGAGAAACCTTTTAATGTGTTCTATAATTTAGTAATCCAGTACAAAAACATAAATCCTCAGCAACTATTACACAGACTCACCACACATAGGCTATTAGGTTCAATACATTTTGTTTATTTCATAAGCATATGGCCAACATGGGCTCAACACTCCCCATCCCCATTCACCACCCTTTTCTGCCTGTCTTTTCTCCCTCCCTCCCTGTCAGCCGCCCCCTTCAAATACAGGGAGACTTCTTTTTGAAGCTCCTCTTCAGTGGCTGTGGTTACCACTCTCCGAACGGCTCCTGTAGTAAAACAAAGAGTAAGTGAGATGTTGTGTATGGAAGAATATACATGGATTCACGTGTTTATAAACACAGTGTTGTGAGGAGGGGCAAGACACCAGCAGCCAACCACGTAAGCTAATTTTTTGACCGACAGCGGTTTCCAACAATCAGAGGTTGAGTTGTGCGCAGCTAGTGTCGCGCAGCTGGGAGAAAACAAAAATGTAGAACCCATGTAGTGTATATAAACTTCACTTCCCCATAATGCCATGTGTTTAGGCGGGGGCTACATAAGCTCCCCATTCAACACTCTTCTGTACCGCAAAGATACGCCTACATGTATAATAGGATGCAGTAGTTAAATAAAATTCAGTTTTAATGTTCAGCACTTTCATGTCTGCCTTCATCAATGTGTATGCGTGCCCTCACGAAATGCTTTTTTTTTGCCAGGGGTTATATACTTGAACACATTCACAATAGTTTCACAAAATCACTTACTGTGCAACACACTCTTCAGGTTTAGGGACTTGAAAGCGATCTTTTCAGCTGCGCCAGTCCAATTAATTTGGAGCGCCAGGGACCTCCTGAAAGCCCGGCCCAGCATCCTCTTCACTGCGTCTTTGGTGGTTTTCCCTCCCAAAATAGCAAGTATGTTCACCTGAAATGCAAAGACCAAAATGACAGTGGCATAACTCCCAGTCAAACATTTTAGCTGTTTTCGGCTTAAGCTGTTTTGCTATATGGTGACAAAAATGGACAACATGTCATGTATTCAGCACACAACGCTCCACTTGGGAATGAGATTCAAGTTTAACAACACAACAAGGACGTGGATAGCCTGGCTTTTAATATGACGTGGTCAACATTTAAATGTAGTGGGGAAGGGAAAACATATGTGAAACGCGACAGGTGTTTCAGATGCACACATGGTCTCAGTTCCCGGCATTCATTCCATGATTTGAATGGCATTTTTTAATCATTGAGTAGTCAACATTAAAGCAAGGCAGAGCCACATTCATTACGAGAGCCAGGCTAGGAATTGTATAGCTACAATAATCATATTGCAAAACATTTAAAAAGACATACCAGTTGATTTTTTAGGTCCACATCAGATATAAGCCGCCTCTCCACACTGGAAAAAGGGTTTTAAGCCGTACTTCATCTGATTATTATTTTGTAATTCAATTCAAATAAACATTTTTTGTTTTATTTTTAAATAACTTTTTTTTATTTCAAAATACTGTGAAATATAGATATTTTTAATTAGGAGCTCAATTAAGAAATATCCATTTTGACAAATGTAAAATTTTAAGGTTGTGTATTCAACTGATTAATAATTTTGTCATTCAATCCAAATAATTTTTTTTGTTTTCTTCCTAAAACACTGTTATACTTGATTAGGAGCTCAATTTAGAAATATTTGTTCAGACAAATGTACAATTTCAAGGTTACGTACAAGCCTGCGCATGCGCATTAAATACAAAGACGCTTACGACTACTGGACCAAACCGCAGTGTTGCCAACTTAGCGATTTTGTCGCTATATTTAGCTACTTTTCAGACCCCTTTGGCGACTTTTTTTCAAAACAGCGACTAGCAACAAATCTAGCTTCTTTTTCAGCTGCTATTGGTGACTTTTGGCGACTTTTTGAGGTGAAAGCACTAGCCTTGACCAGAGTGACGATGACTCACTGGTTCTGTGAGCTAGGACAGTCTGTCTGTGTCTGGAGGGAGGTCTGGAGTTGGTCTAACTCTGCCATTTAGATTGTTAATATATATTGTATATTGTGTGGCGGCAGTAGCTCAGGTGGTAGAGCGGGTTGGCTGGTAATCCCCGGCATCACCAAGCAGTGTATCGAGGTGTCTTTGGCAAAGCACCTAACCCTGACTGATGTCGCGATGTGATGTCGAATCCAGACAGAAGCGCCTCAAGGCCATGAAGCGGCGAGAGCCGAGCGGGAAAAAATGATGATGATGATGTATACAATAATGAGAAACAATTGTTTGATTAAATTGTAATCTTTTTGATTGGATAAACCAAATTATTTCTGATAGATATTTCTTAAATGAGAACCAATTGTTGGAGTGAATCAATATTTTTTTGTTTAGGATTTAACATACGATTTAAATGTATTAACTTCATTCAAAGAATAGAATTATACTTGGTGCCAAGTTGTATTATTTTGTTTTTATGAACATAGGAAATATTGTTTGAGGCAAGCTATATATTTGTCATTGGCTCAAGTTATGTAATATAGATGTGAACCATTACCCATGTTTTTTTTAATTGGTTCAACAGAAGGCTTTTTCCAGTGCAGCTCGTCCAGGTCCTCGGCATTGCTCAATGGCATGTTGGTGTCTTCCACAAGGCCGAGATCTGCCACACCACCACCACCTAGTCTCTGTATCATGGCTGTGTTGACCGCCACCTGCTGCTTCACCTCCTTCAGCTCCTCCTCAATTGTGCGGAGGTGATGCAGAACAAGTCTGTAAAAATCTATGAATAAAAATATATATATTAGAATTGGTCTGACACAAAAAGTGTATGTAATGTAAAGAAGTTGAGACTGAAATTGCCTGACTTAATCAGGGATGAATGTCCTTCCCACATAATGAGGCCTTCATGGCTTGTTTCTCCCTTAATATTGGCGCCAGATTAATGAAAATGCAGTACCTTGCTGGGGTGGTACTGGCAGAGATGTGGGCGAAGTTGACGGAGGAGTGGTGGTCTGACTTGTTAACTCTGTTGAACAGATTGGAAATGAAAAGGCATACTTAGTGAGATGATTACTGAATTACTGATTACTGATTACCAAAGCAAAAGGTGGAGAGTAAGGTAATGCAATACCTTTCCAAAACACAAACACATTTAAGTACACCTCATTCCACAATGAACAAAGCAGCTGGCATTTGGAGAGGGAGAGGGGTGTGGACTGTCAACTGTTGTGCACTGTATTATGTATTTACCGGCATGGCTGGAGCGGAAGAGCGGTGGTGCTACTGGCAGAGCAGTAACGGTGGTCAACTCTGTTGAACAGATTGGAAAAGTAAAGGCATGTTTAGTGAAATGATAACTGCAATGGTATGACATTACACTTAACTGGCACTTTTGTCCAAAACAATGAACAAAGCAATTGGCAATTGAAGAGTATTTACCGGCATCGATGGAGTTGAAAAATGTTGCTGGGTGCTGTGGTGGAGGCGGCAAAATAAAGGTCGGACCTGTCAATTCTGTTGAACAGATTGGAAAAGTAAAGGCGTGTTGAGTGAAATGACCAAATGATAACCAAAGGTAAAAAAGAGGTGAAGATTTAATTGATTGTACCTCCACAATGTCTTCTGCCAGGCTCACTGTATGCTGTTTGAAAGAGATTAAGATTATGGTAAAAATGGTTTCCAACGCGACACGGATTTCAGCATGGACAAAGTCCCAGAGTTCATAAAGCAAATTATGTATTTATCCGCATGGCTTGTGCTACATTTGTTCCCTTTTTACTACCAACAAGATGTTTTATACTACCAAAGCAAAAGGTGGAGAGTAAGGTAATGCAATACCTTTCCAAAACACAAACACATTTAGGTACACCTCATTCCACAATGAACAAAGCAGCTGGCATTTGGAGAGGGAGAGGGGTGTGGACTGTCAACTGTTGTGCACTGTATTATGTATTTACCGGCATGGCTGGAGCGGAAGAGCGGTGGTGCTACTGGCAGAGCAGTAACGGTGGTCAACTCTGTTGAACAGATTGGAAAAGTAAAGGCATGTTTAGTGAAATGATAACTGCAATGGTATGACATTACACTTAACTGGCACTTTTGTCCAAAACAATGAACAAAGCAATTGGCAATTGAAGAGTATTTACCGGCATCGATGGAGTTGAAAAATGTTGCTGGGTGCTGTGGTGGAGGCGGCAAAATAAAGGTCGGACCTGTCAATTCTGTTGAACAGATTGGAAAAGTAAAGGCGTGTTGAGTGAAATGACCAAATGATAACCAAAGGTAAAAAAGAGGTGAAGATTTAATTGATTGTACCTCCACAATGTCTTCTGCCAGGCTCACTGTATGCTGTTTGAAAGAGATTAAGATTATGGTAAAAATGGTTTCCAACGCGACACGGATTTCAGCATGGACAAAGTCCCAGAGTTCATAAAGCAAATTATGTATTTATCCGCATGGCTTGTGCTACATTTGTTCCCTTTTTACTACCAACAAGATGTTTTATACTACCAAAGCAAAAGGTGGACAGTAAGGTAATGCAATACCTTTCCAAAACACAAACACATTTAAGTACACCTCATTCCACAATGAACAAAGCAGCTGGCATTTGGAGAGGGAGAGGGGTGTGGACTGTCAACTGTTGTGCACTGTATTATGTATTTACCGGCATGGCTGGAGCGGAAGAGCGGTGGTGCTACTGGCAGAGCAGTAACGGTGGTCAACTCTGTTGAACAGATTGGAAAAGTAAAGGCATGTTTAGTGAAATGATAACTGCAATGGTATGACATTACACTTAACTGGCACTTTTGTCCAAAACAATGAACAAAGCAATTGGCAATTGAAGAGTATTTACCGGCATCGATGGAGTTGAAAAATGTTGCTGGGTGCTGTGGTGGAGGCGGCAAAATAAAGGTCGGACCTGTCAATTCTGTTGAACAGATTGGAAAAGTAAAGGCGTGTTGAGTGAAATGACCAAATGATAACCAAAGGTAAAAAAGAGGTGAAGATTTAATTGATTGTACCTCCACAATGTCTTCTGCCAGGCTCACTGTATGCTGTTTGAAAGAGATTAAGATTATGGTAAAAATGGTTTCCAACGCGACACGGATTTCAGCATGGACAAAGTCCCAGAGTTCATAAAGCAAATAATGTATTTATCCGCATGGCTTGTGCTACATTTGTTCCCTTTTTACTACCAACAAGATGTTTTATACTACCAAAGCAAAAGGTGGAGAGTAAGGTAATGCAATACCTTTCCAAAACACAAACACATTTAAGTACACCTCATTCCACAATGAACAAAGCAGCTGGCATTTGGAGAGGGAGAGGGGTGTGGACTGTCAACTGTTGTGCACTGTATTATGTATTTACCGGCATGGCTGGAGCGGAAGAGCGGTGGTGCTACTGGCAGAGCAGTAACGGTGGTCAACTCTGTTGAACAGATTGGAAAAGTAAAAGCGTGTTAAATTACACTTAACTGGCACTTTTAAAGCAACTTATAAAATGAACAAAGCAATGCTATGCAGAGGGCATGGTGGCAAATGTGTGTGCACAAAAAGTCAAAGAGACCATGATAGAGAGAGGAGATAGAGACCATGACAAAGCATAAATATAAAGAAAATGGAATTTCTTTTCAGAGAGATCACTAACCTGAATTTGGAATCGTTTTTTTTTTTGCTGGTGCTCTTGGGATTTTTGGAGGCGGGGGGAGATTCCGATTGTCATCGTCTTCACTGGAGTAGTCGGGCAGGGAAAATTTCATATTTGGCCTTGAGATGAAACAAATTACAAAAAGTTAAGGGTATTATCATTGGTGAATTGATGATTAGTTATAAATGCCATAATGTTACACATGTTAACACATACTCCGCCTTTCTATAAATAACCAACCGAATAAGAAGTATTATTATTATTTAAAAAAGACATCCGTGTGGTACCAGATTTTCTTCCCTTTTAATATAATATTGCACATCATTGTGAAAAATTATGATGATCTTAATTTCTTTTTCTTTTCACATCATCATCGGTGGTATCCAATGACTCTCCTTTTTTTGCCTTCATATAAAAATTGTGGGCCTTTTTATACGTTTCTATATCAAACAACAACAAAATCAAACAAACAACATTCCAATAGTTAACCTGAAACATTTTCTCCCAAAGCAAAACACTACATTATGATGTGTAAATATACACAAATCCTACCTTTAACTTTAAGTATGACCACTGGATACAAGGTCCATGTCTGGGGGTCAGGGGATTCATTTGCTAAGGCAGCCTTCTTGACTTTTTCTTTGGATGTGTAAGGTGGCCAGTAGCATTTATTATTGGAAGCAATCCATGTGTTGGGAACAGTAAAAATGAACCCCTCCTCGGGGAAGGACACAACTAAATACATTTCTTAATACGGTAAATACAAATAAATAAAATAAAATAAAATAAATAAAAATATATTTTCTTGTATGATGTATCTTGTATGTCTGTTGAAGGGAGAAATAGTGACATATTAATGCTCAATACCTATATAATAATATAATAACAATTGCTACAGCAATTCCACATGAGTTGGGACACTTGTGAATACAAAATGATCTACCATAATTTCTAAAACATTCAATCCATTCATCAGATTTAGGATATGGGCAGATACAACATATCAGCTGTTAAAACTGAACAAAACTGTGACACTTACGCAAACATACAAAAACAGCAGTCCTACTGGTGTACCATTGGTAGCCCAGCAAAACCATCCTTAACTGGAAGCAGGACATATTTCCTCTTTATGTGGGCAGCTAGAGTGTGGTGCAGTTGGGGTGTCAGGGCAGATAGATGATAGATGCCAACTTCAGAGGATTCAAGGGGATAGTGGAAGAGGTTGCAGAGCTTTGTGAATGGCCTAAACACTATGTGGACGTCTGCCTTGTTGTCAACTACGATGTTGTCAATTACCACTATCCTTCCCCCAGCTAGCTCCACACAACGGTCACTGGCTGAAACCTGGATGACGGCCCCCTGAACAGTCATTTTTTTGAACTGCTTGAATGCACTAATGTGAGGTGGTACAGGGCCACTGAAATGCTCGATGGATAGACTGGACGTCACACTAGTAACACACTCGCTGGACTTAAAGCTCCTCTCAGACAAGCGGCGGATGACCTGTTCTAGGGGCTTGTTTGGCTTTCTGATCATGTGTTTTAGTTGCCCAAGGAAGTTCTCAAATGGGAAGCATGATACGTTGTCTAACACTCCATACTTCTCTGTTTGTGCACTAAGGTGAACTAATGCATGCATGTTGTACCCAACGTACTCCCTACCATAGACTTCGCTGCAGTGCTTTACAAATGCCAAGAGTAGGGTGTGGGCATAGTCTGCCTTATCCCCACTAAGGTGACACTAAGTAAGATGGTCATGGCCACAGACAGCAACATAAAGTTGTCATAAATTGGTGTCGGCACTCTACCCTTTAAGCATGCTGGCCCAGTATATAGTAGGAATGAGCGAAACTCAGTAGCTTTCCATCTCTCAAATTCGGACAGAGGTCGGGGCTTACGGTTGAACTCGCTTGGAAGATGGGAACGATAGCGCAAGAGTTCAGTTGACACCTCTTTTACAGCAGGTGCACCTATGCGAGTGTGTAATGGTTTTTTCATCCAGAAGTACAACAGTTTCCGCACTACCCCTAAGCAAACCACATGCATGTAGTCATGGGGAAACTGTGTGACCATTCCTACGGACAGAAGGCTGAATGGACTAAATCCAGTGAAATGCTGATCATCATTTAATTCCTCCAAATTATCACTGTCTAGTCGAGCAGGTGCATCAAATTGTGGAAATGTCATCCTACCCTGATAGGTTACTCCCTTTAGATGGCATTTGTGACAGCAAAAAAATCCTGTGTGACCCTTTGAACTTCTGACAAACGCGCGTGCAGGTGCATCACAAACTACTGCAGACAGGGCGACTGAAACAGAGGCACCCTGGTAACAGAAACCATCTCTCTCCAGAAGACGTACGTCACTAACAAAGTCTGTCAGAAAGTCAAGGGTTGTCGGTTTGTGATTTCCAAAGTAAATTCTTATAACAAAAGGAACCTTATTTGTTTGTACCTGATTTTTGAAACACTCAATTAGTCCTAAAATTGGCCAGAACTGGGCATTTGAACTTTTGTAGAGGGGCAGGCCATCAATGTTCACTTGTATTGTTAAAGGCAAAGGATTGTTGTTTTTGGAAAGATGAGACGAAATGGCGTCATTAAAACCGAAATGAGAGTAAGTACCACCTGAAACACTTTTAACATCATGAGTGGTTTTTGTTTTGAGTAATGTTCTTGGGTCTTTTGGCAACCCATGAAATTTGCCAGACAGAATGGATAGTAGATCCCCTAACGCAGCATGGCTGATCCTTCTCCTAACTGCCCACTGTGCTAACTGACTTTGTGTGTCGTCGCTGTCATGATGATGATCATCATTATCATTATCATCATCATCATCATCGTCATCACTCACTCCACCATCACTATCATCATCATTGTCATGGGCCTGCTCACACACTGTAGTGCTACTCTGTCCTGAAAGGGCCAGCTCACACACTGTTGTCCTGCTTTGTCCTGGTAGGACATAGTCCCCACTACCCTCAGTCACTTCATATACCCCTTCCCCCCCACACTTTGCTGAAGAGGAAGCGAGGCTCTGTAAATCCATTTCCACCCCTCTAGCTATTCTTCTACGTTTGCTCCAGTAACTGGACATTGTGCCACGAGTGTTGCCTATTAAATTAAATTCCTAAATGACCTTACAGTGTATGCCTACAGACTGTTGTTGGTCACCTATAAAGAGAGAGAGAAAAAACACATCACTATCTGTTCTTCACAAGAGACAGCTGCATCAACTCACTCTCTCACACACACACACACACACACACACACACACACACACACACACACACACACACACACACACACACACACACACACACACACACACACACACACACACACACACACACACACACACACACACACACACACACACACACACAAAACAGAAACGTGTGGGGCTAGCACTATGGGTATGATAACAGCCGAGGCTTGTTCGAGAGAGGGTGGCCTACCAGAATTGGTGAAACTAAAACGGAGCTGTAATTAACCATTTTTTGGTGACAGGACCTGTGTTAAACCTCATACGCCATCCATAAACCCCAGGGGCCGGTTGCACCAACTGGGCGTAACTAAGCCTGGTCGTAACTGCTAAGTAGGTCTTAGTTACGACCTGGCGTTAGAATGGAACTAACGCCGGTTGCACCAACGGGACTTACGACTGGTCTCAACTACGCCCGGTCTTAGCCATGCGCGGCCATGTGAATGTTCCATGGAATGCGCATATCACCGCGTTGCTAGGATACCTCGTGACAACAGCTGTTTACTATTTTACTTGACATGCTGTTGGACACCGAAATAAATAATTCATTCGTTCACTCATTGTCATTCATCAATTGTGTTAATGCCTAACAATAAAACACTGCAAATGAATATAATTAAAATATGTATTTGTAATGTCTGGTTTACGACGAGCAGGCATTTAGACGGGAATGGTTCTTTTTGACAGTTGTCTTTTTGAGTTGTTTTGAGACTGTAGGAGAGATTTGTTTAATTTGTCGGCCTATATAAAACATATAAACATAGTTAAAACAACATTCGCAACTGATTATAAGTTGAGAACGGACTAATCGGCCAGCGATATCTTCCCGACAGGCAGTCGATCTGTGAACACTGATCATATCGCCGGCTGTGCTTTGAAATGCAGTTTAGTGAAGCGTACTGAGCAGTTGCATTGGATTGGATGTAATTGCTATAGAAACAGCCTGGAATTTCAACTCTACGCCTGCGCCTGGTCTTAGTGAAAAGAACGCTAAGCCCAGTTGGTGCAACCGGCGTAACGGTTAGGTTGGACTTAGAACGCCATGTTACGACCAGGCGTAGTTACGACCAGGCTTACGCCCAGTTGGTGCAACACATCTCGACGGGGAAACAGATCTCGACACAACACCGGCCCCAGTAGTCTTAATTTCGAAAAAGTCATACTGTGATTTGTCTTTGCCCATCAACCCACGACATCTAAAACTGCTTGTCGATCAATACCCCATTTCGCGATAGCATCGTTACTAACCGTTACAAACAAAAAAAACAAATTGGTTTTGTTTGTTTGTTTACATTTATCATGTGTGAGTAAAATATTCCAGCGCAGCCACTTATATACGAGACGATCTTTGTTTATCCTACTGGCCTAATTTATTAGTCAAACGATTGAGGTAACGGTAACTCTACAAGCCAGTAGGCCTACCCGTACCGGTATGTTGTTGATGCCACACAACAAAAAGGCAACATTTTCGAAACAGACTAACGGTCTAAATAGGCTACATTTTTTTTTTATATATATATATGAAAATGATGGTATACTTAATTAAAACATTGGAGATATGGAGAAGAGATGTTTTACTTACCTAGTCATTCTATGTCTGCATCGAGCCTTGATGCTGGGTTCCGTTATATAACGGAAAATATATTTTCCGTTATTAAACGTCTAGCGGTCCTCCAGCGGTCCGAGGGTGGCAAGCCGCTGTCACGTTAAAATTGTACCGGGGGCGAAAATTGTACCGGCCTACGTCATCGTTTGTTTACATCCTGACAACCTGCCCGGCAACAGACGACGCGATGCAGAAAACATGTTTCCAAACGACGAAATAACATAATACAGATAGCGGATCGCTATCTGTATTATGATAGATAGCGATAACACTTGTTTTTACTTTATATTTGTATTGTATTTAATTGTTTAATCGAAACAGTAAAAAAAATTGCCCGCGAAACGGGCGATCGCGTCAAATGACAAATGTTTTGCCCGCGAAACGGGCGATCGCGTCAAATGACGTAGGAGGGTTCTTGAAACATAATACAGATAACGGATCGCTAGAAAACACTTGTTTTTACTTTATATTTGTATTGTATTGAATTGTTTAATCGAATTTAGCTAGTAAACTGAGTGTTTTAAGCAGGTTTCATAGTCTAGAATGTTCAAGAACCTTCCTACGTGATTTGACGCGTCATTTGACGCGATCGCCCGTTACGCGGGCAATTTTCTTTATTGTTTCGATTAAACAATTAAATACAATACAAATATAAAGTAAAAACAAGTGTTATCGCTATCTATCATAATTCAGATAGCGATCCGCTATCTGTATTATGTTATTTCGTCGTTTGGAAACATGTTTTCTGCATCGCGTCGTCTGTTGCAGGGCAGGTTGTCAGGTTGTCAGGATGTAAACAAACGATGACGTAGGCCGGTACAATTTTCGCCCCGGGTACAATTTTAACGTGACACCGCCACCCTCGCGCATATTGAATGAACTAACTCAATGGTAATAGAGGGCCCCTGTCACGTTAAAATTGTACCGGGGGTGAAAATTGTACCGGCCTACGTCATCGTTTGTTTACATCCTGACAACCTGACAACCTGCCCGGAAACAGACGACGCGATGCAGAAAACATGTTTCCAAACGACGAAATAACATAATACAAAGAGCGGATCGCTATCTGTATTAAGATAGATAGCGATAACACTTGTTTTTACTTTATATTTGTATTGTATTTAATTGTTTAATCGAAAAATAAAAAAGTTTGTCAAATGACGCGTCAAATCACGTAGGAAGGTTCTTGAACATTCTAGACTATGAAACCTGCTCAAAACACTCAGTTTACTATCTAAATTCGATTAAACAATTCAATACAATACAAATATAAAGTAAAAACAAGTGTTATCTAGCGATCCGTTATCTGTATTATGTTTCAAGAACCCTCCTACGTCATTTGACGCGATCGCCCGTTTCGCGGGCAAAACATTTGTCATTTGACGCGATCGCCCGTTTCGGGCAATTTTTTTTATTGTTTCGATTAAACAATTAAATACAATACAAATATAAAGTAAAAACAAGTGTTGTCGCTATCTATCATAATACAGATAGCGATACGCTATCTGTATTATGTTATTTCGTCGTTTGGAAACATGTTTTCTGCATCGCGTCGTCTGTTGCCTGGCAGGTTGTCAGGATGTAAACAAACGATGACGTAGGCCGGTACAATTTTCGCCCCCGGTACAATTTTAACGTGACACCTCCAGCGGTCCATTTTGGAAACAGACTATTTAGACACGG
Source organism: Gadus chalcogrammus (assembly GCF_026213295.1). Classification (NCBI taxonomy): domain Eukaryota; kingdom Metazoa; phylum Chordata; class Actinopteri; order Gadiformes; family Gadidae; genus Gadus; species Gadus chalcogrammus. Next base: position 12,405,134 of record NC_079417.1, read on the forward strand.
TCTAAATAGGCTACTTTTTTTTTTTTAACGTGACACCTCCAGCGGTCCATTTTGGAAACAGACTATTTAGACACGGTCTAAATAGGCTACTTTTTTTTTTTTTTATATATATAGGTGAAAATGATGGTATATTTAATTAAAACAGTGGAGATATGGAGAAGAGATGTTTTACTATAGTCATTCTATGTTTTCTGCATCGCGTCGTCTGTTGCCTGGCAGGTTGTCAGGATGTAAACAAACGATGACGTAGGCCGGTACAATTTTCGCCCCCGGTACAATTTTCGCCCCAGGCTACTTTTTTTTTTTTTTATATATATAGGTGAAAATGATGGTATATTTAATTAAAACAGTGGAGATATGGAGAAGAGATGTTTTACTATAGTCATTCTATGTTTTCTGCATCGCGTCGTCTGTTGCCTGGCAGGTTGTCAGGATGTAAACAAACGATGACGTAGGCCGGTACAATTTTCGCCCCCGGTACAATTTTAACGTGACACCTCCAGCGGTCCATTTTGGAAACAGACTATTTAGACACGGTCTAAATAGGCTACTTTTTTTTTTTTAACGTGACACCTCCAGCGGTCCATTTTGGAAACAGACTATTTAGACACGGTCTAAATAGGCTACTTTTTTTTTTTTTTATATATATAGGTGAAAATGATGGTATATTTAATTAAAACAGTGGAGATATGGAGAAGAGATGTTTTACTATAGTCATTCTATGTCTGGATCGAGTCTTGATGCTGGCGTCCGTTATATAACGGAAAATATATTTTCCGTTATTAAACGGGTAGAGTCTAGCGGTCCTCCAGCGGTCCGAGGGTGGCAAGCCGCCACCCTCGCGCATATTGAATGCGCGAACTAACTCAGTGGTAACAGTAGCGGGCCTCCAGCGGTCCGAAGGTGGCATGCCACCGCCTTGACAGTGCAGCTGTACTCGCACACCATCGCGGATTACCTACCAAAATCCGCCGATGGCCCGATGTGTGTTTTGTAACTGTCAGTGGTCCGATGTCGAGCCACAGTTGGCATACCACCGGTGGCTTGCCGTCCTAACGCCACCAGTGGTCCGCTATATACATGCTAGCTGGGTAGCCTACTACTGCACGCAACGTTTTTTTGTTCTCGGTTGTAATTACATTTTAGGATTTTTTTTATATATATAGGCCTATATATATTGGAGGGTAATCACTGTCGTGCTGTCGAAGCACTTTATCCAACAAGCAAAACCGTCCCTGCAATATTGCCAAAGTGTATGGGAGTTCACTCTTTGATATGGCTGTCTGTCTGTACTAAAAGCATACAACTTGAGTGACAAAAGCGAACAGAAATATTCACAGCGATTTTTTATGAGCGACCAAAGCGTCTTTGCAGCGCAATTCGCTTTTGGTGTGAACGCACAGCCGTTGATCGTGAAGTGTGTCGTAGGAGCATCGTATGTTTTCACACACGTGAAACATCGTGAAAAAGCTCGTCGCTAACGAGGACTCCAGGGGTTCTCGTAGGATGCTCAGCTGTCTCCACACACAGCTATTTGATAAATGGCAGATCATAAAACACGCATTTGAAAAATAAATAAATAATTGAGTCTGACTGGCAATAACAATGCGGGAAAACTCAATTTGCGGGACGTGTAAAAAGTAATGGAAATGCGTGACTGTCCCGCACAAAGCGCGACATCTGGTCACCCTATGAAAGAGTCGAGTTAACCTATTGAGCCTGTGGTGTGTGAGTCTAAGTTAAAGTAAACTAGCAACGAGAGAGACTGCTTTTCATACATTGTTGACGGATATTTGCTGCGGTAAGGTGGACTCGAAGTTACATAGGTTAATAGAAAAATCAAGCTGTTTTACAATCCATAATCAACCAACTCACATGTCCTTTCTTTCTTTTCATCGCCTCTCCAAAGAGAAACATTAAATTGAACTGCTGTTGGCGTTTAATTTTTATGAAAAACCTGCGAAGCCTCTTCGTTCAGTGAGACTCCGGCCGTTTCTCAATTCGCGTTCTTTTCTGTACTTGTGTAGGCCTACTTGCGTTCTTGTGAAACGTCATCAGTCGTAGCCCAAGTAGGCCTACTGTTCCAATTCCAAGTACGCATCAAGTAGAGTCCACAGACGCCGAAGTGTACTCTAGAACTCCGTAGGCAGGCTGTCCGTGTCCGCTACTCGTCTGCTATTTACATTCTCAGCCAGAATCTGACGGCTGGCAAAAATAAGCACGACTTTTGCGGTTAAAAAAGTGTGTGTGTGTGTGTGTGTCTGTGTGTGTGTGTGTGTGTGTGTGTGTGTGTGTGTGTGTGTGTGTGTGTGTGTGTGTGTGTGTGTGTGTGTGTGTGTGTGTGTGTGTGTGTGTGTGTGCGTGTGTGGGGGGGACGGGGGACGGGGGACGGGGGGGGCACAAACGGGATTTTGAAAAGAGGAGGGGACATGTCTCCCCTGTCCCCAGTGGAAATTACGACCATGCACTACTCACTCGATGTAAACTGTAAGAATATGTGGAGTATATTTTGATACTGTATTATATCGTATCGTATATTTTACTTTTGTGGCCTTTCTTGAAGAAATACAGAGAGCTTGTGTCCTGGCCATATTGGGCACATTCAAAATGTGCCGAACTAGGCCTACTTCACAACTCACACTGTACCTACCAACAAATAAATAAAAATAGCGTTAGGTAGCCTACCCCAAAAATGTACAATGAGATACATTGTGGGGTAATATGCGCATGCATTTTTGAGTGAATTAATAATACAAAGCACATTTTATGTTATACTATTTCTCATCATCAATCATGCTTTCATCTCCATCTTATTCAGTCAAGGAGCACACCACACAGTGGTCCTCTGCATTCCTGAAACAATGGTTTTCTTAAAATGTTGAGGCATCTCATTCTATTTGGGTAAATAAATACATCATGGTAGACAAGGAAGATAATACATTTCCCAAAAGTATTCACGCACACATATACATATAGTTTAATATACATCTATGCACTTAGGCACATTATCAGTGATGGAACCTTGGGTCATTGAGTGCTTCTGGTTATTCAACACACACCCTAACAGGCTTCATAGTCTAGGGATTGACCAAGGCCCGACTTGTGTCTAAGTAGAATGTACCCACGGATCGCCCCTCTTGATCCACAGCCATCAGATGGTCACATTCGTCCATTCATATCTGTTATTGATTTGACATGGGAGCTCTTGAAAAAAATAAATGCATTTTTCTTACAAATAGATTAAAAATAATCACAACAATTCTCTCAAAAAACTGAATGTCTGTCCAATTGGTTTAAGGTATACATACCGGTAACATATACATGTGTACCAAATACCTCCCTATTATTTAAGTTAAATATACGCTGAAGTATGAGATATTTTCTGGAAGACTGCCCATATGGCTATACTAAAATAAAAAAATAAAGCGTTATAAATGGTTATGTTTAACAACATAAAACGTAACCTTGCTTTATTGTGCATAACCCACAAAGACATCACCCTACGTGGTGAGTTCATGGTATTTGCATGGATTTTGACTAACAAACTATTTTGATGGCACGTCTTTCATGCATTGTTAAACCTAGGCCTGCTAAACCTTGTCAATTTATATATGTTATTGATTTGACATGGAGCTATTTATAAAATCAATGCATTTTCCATAAATGTTTCAATGTATACATAGTATGTTATTGCGAATAGGGGAATAGTCACCAGCTGTAGCCTCGCCCCCCGGCGCTACACTATCGAAAAGAGTACAACTATTTTCTTTTCAAATATTTATTTACAATCAATTAATTTCACATTACAATCAAAATATGTGTGATACCTTAGACTTATTTAGTAAAACAACAAAATTCATGGTGTTCAGCCGCACATTGCAAAATACTACAAAAGAAAAGCAGACTCATGCAATATAAACCACCTTAAAAATAAAACATAAATGATAAGAGCCATTTTTGTCTTTCTATTAGTGCCTGGCTAGTAAGATATAAAGTTAAATAAACCCCCGAAGTGCTGCTCTGGAAAATACAGCGGAAACCACACTCCTACGTCATTTACGCGCCAACGTGACATCAGAATGTGCGCCTCTCCGCGGATAATTCTCCTTTTCAAATCTCTGGTGGTTATGTTTAGCTTGTTCGGCTTCTAGTATTCTAAGCAACACATTGCATGTGATATTGAATAAAAGAAAAGGACTTGATCATTCTTATCAGCATGCCGAAATCGCTCAAAAAGTCATGCAGTACCCAGAGCTCCATAAGCAGTTACTTCAGCGGTCTGAATAGCAAGAGTTCAACTAATGGCAGCATCCCATCTGGGAAAAAAACACAACAACACACACAGCTGCAGCCTTCCAGGGGCAAGGTGAGGCTTGTTTCGACTGTAGGGACGATACACACTAGGGAGACCGATGTGACATCTCTACCTCTTACTTCCCCCCTAGAAGCAGAGAAAAACAGATGAAGACGATTCTGGGTTGCCAGTCAAACGTGCTCGTCTGTCTTTCCAGAGGCACGGGGAAGTGGGCGGTGATGAAGGTGGGTGGTGGGTTTCAGTGTGTGTTGGTTTCCAAGAAGCGGCGGTTTTTGTTCATGTGCAAACGGATATGGTTTTAAAATAAATGTAATTTTCACATTTGGCACATTTTCAAGGCAATGTGCCATTACTGCCATACTGTCTCTGCGTGTGTCAGTTATATGTTGAGCTCATTGATGCATGGCTACATTTCTGAATGACTTATATTATTGATTGTTAAGATTGGGACATTGTCCATGATTTTTGTTATTGCAATGTTTTCAGATAACTAGATGTAATTGTTTTATGTATTGTTGTTTGTTTTCTGTAGTAACTGAGACACCCCCAATCCGTGGAGCCGAAGGCTTAAGCGCCGCCACGGTGGAGAGGCTGCAGTCCTTCTCCTGCCCGGCTGAACTCAACAGAGGTGGCGCTTGGAGGGTGGATGTGGATCAGAAGCAGTCTGGGGGTGGTGTCGTTCAAATCTGTGACCAAGGAAAGGGAGCCATGCTGCCTCCTTGTGGCTTAAAAGATCATCACAACAACACCAAGAAGCCCAAACAAGAGAGGGAGGATGAACATCAAGAAGAGGAGGCTGTGCCGGAGGAGCACTCAAATGTGTCCCAGAAAACACAGGTGCTTGTAGTAAACACTGTAGTTTTGAGTAAGATATTGTATAATCTTTATTTAGACCCATTAATCCTGCCATCATCATAATTGATGGTTGAATTCCTTCTTCGGCCCTTGCTAGAATCTGTCTTGTCTAAAATGCACACATTTGACATCCTAAACAGGGGATGAATCTTAATCAGTTTGCCAAGACAGGAGGAGGAAGGGTTCTAGGTTCGAGTCCGGCCCAGGACGCTAGCGTCCCCTGCAGGCGCTCCAAGAGTGCGTTCACCCCCCTGGAGCAGCAGGTCATCCAGCTCAAACAGCAACACGAAGACGCCTTACTGGCCATCGAGTGCGGATACAAGTACAGATTCTTCGGAGAGGATGCGGAGGTGAGTGTTATAGTGCCATTCATGTATACACATTTAGTAAAATAATTGCCGTAGATAGAAATGTATAAGGAAATTTGTTGTCTTAATCAAAATAGCAATCATAAAATATAACCTTGAGCAACATGCCTCACTTCAGCAAGTCATGGGAAACCAGTATGTACTGTACATCCACTTTCGCTGGACACCAACACTCGCAGTGCATCCAAAAAGCCTCGGTCTCCCATGTTGTGCGTTTGTGCAGATAGCCGCAAAGGAGCTGAACATCTTCTGCCACCTGGACCACAACTTCATGACGTGCAGCGTCCCCACCCACCGGCTGTTCGTCCACGTGCGGCGCCTGGTCTCCCAGGGGCACAAGGTGAGGCCTCAGCTCTTTCCTTCTCCGCGGCGTGTCTGTGATGCAGCTCTTGAGTTGCCGTCTCATCAGTGAGCTGCCCGGGTGGTGCTGTTTCCTCGTGTGTAGGTGGGCGTGGTCAAGCAGATGGAGACGTCTGCCATCAAAGCCTCGGGAGCCAATAAGAACGCTCTGTTCACGCGACAACTCAGCGCGCTCTACACTAAGTCTACACTAGTGGGCGAAGGTATCTGGATTGGGATTCATCATGCTGTTTTTTCATCTATGTCTCTATTGATGTATATTTCTGTATGCACCGTACTGGTAACTTGTGTACCAAGCTTGTTACCATGTTTGTATTTTTGTACTTCCTGTTCGTCTTTTATAGATTTGTGGCTGACTCTTATTTCTCAGTGTAAAGCATCCTTTCCCTAGAGGGGAAGTGCCACGCTCCCTGTTTTCTAATATAAGGAAGCATTGCATTAAACGCATAATGTGTAAGAAATTCGCAGTGGGCACAATCATCGTCTTTTTTGGGTACAATACCCCAAAATCTGTCACTTTAGCATCTATGGACAAAAGCAACGGTGTTAATGTCGTAGACCGTGAATTCCTTCACAACACATGTATGAAGCTACTCACTCTTTAATACATTGGAAATCAGGACGGCTCCCCGTTAACCGTGCTCCTCTCTTAAGACGTCAACCCGCTGTGTGGCCTGGGAGAGGACGACCAGGGGTCCAATCCCCCGGACAGCTTCCTGCTGTGTATCAGTGAGAGCTGGGACCAGAAGGCCAGGCAGGTCACCATCGGCCTTGTGGTGAGTCAGAGGTGTTCCTCTGTGTATTTACTGCAGCAATGTGTTATAACAAGAACCAATAGATGATTTGTGTTTTTGGCATTATTTTCCGGTGTTATTTCTAAATATGCTTTTACTGCCCCCTTTAACACATAGACAATAACGGTTATAACTGATAACTATTGTGCATAATACCTGGAGATGTCACACCTACATATATTTGTGTGTGGGTTTGTGTCTGTGTGTACCTATTTCCTTGACTGCATTTCTGTGTACACTTAGGCAGTGCAGCCCAGCACAGGAGACGTTCTATTGGACAGTTTCACTGACAATCACTCTCGCTCTGAGCTGGAGGGACGTATCTTGAAGATCAACCCTGTGGAGATCCTGGTGCCCTCTGACCTTTCAGAACACACACAAAGGCTTTTGCATAGCATCGCCAGCACCAGGTAAATTGTTGTTAGGATTACTTAACGAAGGAACATAGGGAATTAATTGCAGACTGCAAAACCTTTGTTTTCTGTACATGAAACTCTGGACTATACAAATAGATACTGAAACATTCCATTACAAATCAAACACTCATTAATTTATGATCATTTATATTCCTCAATGTCTTTGTTGTCTATGAAATCCATTGTAATTCCTTAATTGACCACTAAGGGGCAGTTTGCACCAATTTATTGGGTCATGTTACTAATGTGAGTTAAAATGCTGGCCAAAAATGATCAAAATCACGCTGTTTGTGTGTATATCTAGAGACTCTTGTTGTGGGTTTGTGTCTGGGGTTTAGTGTAAAGTGGAAGTATAATCAGCATTTACAAAAATGTATGACGTGTGGGCAAGAATTTACCCTGGCCAACGCACGCATGCCCACACAGAATAATAATAACAGTGCGAGTGCCATTCGACTGAATTTGCAGTGTACGATTGTCATTTAGTTTTCTGTATGTGGTAAATCCAGACCCTGTCTGAATGGATGCAGCCGCCGCAACACAAAGAAGAACCTTAAAAAAAAGACCTGCACACAGCCACACAGCATAGTCAAAAAGGAACATATTAAAGAACATTTCTCCACTCGTACACTCCTCTTTCCACCTGAAAGCCCTATGTCAGCGCGTGGTTTGTGGGCTGAATGGGGTGCTGGGTCTTGTCAGCCGTGGTTATGTATTTTTTCCGGTAGCCTGTTGCTTCCCCGTTCTGCCGTCATTCTCCCGCACAGCGCTGACATCCTGCACCTGGCACATTCACTCCGGTGCGAAGTGTGAGATTACTTTCGTCTGGCAGAAGGAAATGACGGCAAGGGTGGGCGGAGAAGACTTCACACAGATGGAGTGATTGATGACGGATTGGTGGATGGAAGGCTGGATGAATACATGAATGAATAACATCCCACTCTAGTCCGCCTCTGCTTTGATGCTTTTCTGGAGTCTTTTGCGATTGCTATTCATTCATACTATTTTTATTAGATTTGTTTTTCTCTCTATAGTCTAAATCATTTGATTGTTGTGCAATTGGCTCCATCTCCATCTTCCTTCCCTTCCTTATCTCTCCCGCCTCTCTGTCCCCCCTCTCCGCCCTTCCTCTGACTTGCTCTTTGGTTCTCTCCAGTCTTCCATTGTTTCCGCCGTCGGTCCGATTGAGTTAGGTGTTTGAGACGTGCAGAGTAATGACCAGGCCAATTATCCTGTTTGAACAGGTCCACTCGCCAGCCTGGTGTGCAGCAGAGACAAGACTGTCTCTTAATTATCCACACACACACACACACACACACACACACACACACACACACACACACACACACACACACACACACACACACACACACACACACACACACACACACACACACACACACACACACACATATGCTCACAGATGCACACACACAGTTTGTTCCGTTTAGTCACACAGGAACACTGACACACACAGACACACTATACTGTGTTTCGTTTTTTTGAACAGCAACAGTATGGAGCACAAGGCCTTGTTCGCCAATGCGGCAACTCTCAAATCGTAATCTGTTTATTTGTAAAAGCGATAAAACGGGACTTAAAAAGTGGAACAACACCGAAAGGACGAACAAATCAGCGTCGCAAAGACGAGAAAGCAGCACCGACTCGGCGGGCGTTTAATCACCAGGCCGGGGGCACCTCTGTGTAGCGAGCGGCCCCCAGGTGAACGGCGACATGGGGCGTTGTGTGTCTCCCCGGCCCTCGGAGGTGACTCGCCTCCCCCGGATCCCCCCGGGCGCCCCGTCGAGGCGGCCCCATCCCTCCCCCCCCCCCCCCCCCCCGTGCGCCCCTGCCCCCACCCGTGGCAACGGCGGTCGTGTGTATCTCCGGAGCTGCGGGTAATGAGTTCCCGGGAGCAGGCTGGTATCGAGGCGCGGCGGAGTGCGTTCTTCAACTCGTCCGCGGCTCCAGACCGTACTCCGGTCGACATCGGAGAAGTGTGTGTGAGGCACGCGGCCGCGGAAGGGGAGGCGCAGTGGGTGGCGATGTCTGGACACCGTCAGCGGTGGTGTTTCTTCTTTGTCGAGGTTCAGTGCTCTCATCTGATGAGGCAAGGGGCTACGTGCAAGGGGCTCTACCGCCCAGTGGATGTTTCTGTCTTCTGATATTCAAGTGCGAGATTTGAGATTTAATTTGAAGAGCCCTTTATGTGTTTTTATTGCGCTCCCATGAATAATGGTGTTTTTTAGTTTGTGTCTGTGTGTAGCCATGTGTAGATATTTCCTTTCTTGCATCAGTTATTGTACCCACCAGAACCCTCTCCAGGTTGAAGTCATACTAGCTACTGAACGAGAGGGCCGAGGCAGCCGATCACAGCCTATTGATTTTGGTGGTCGGGCTCAGGGATTAGCAACCACCCTTACTCACTTATCCGAATGTCTCTCCAGCATTGACCTCTGACCCGACAGTCATAACACCGCCCTTTTCCTTAAGCCATGTTCCTCTTCTATTGATCCCAGTGCTCACCGGGGAAAAGATCCATGACACTTTTTTGTGAAGCAGGTCATGAAAAACGGCACTATGAAAGCAACGACCCAACAGAGGCAGATTTAGAAGGCCGGGTCTTTGGATTGTGGACAGAAATGTGAGGCTCTGAAAAAAATGTCTTCACAAGCCTCAATGTGTGTAGCCCAACCCGAGTGTGGGTGGGTAAACAATTTGATACTTCCAATAACCGTACGCATCCTATAGAGCACCCTGTAGCCACTATATCCACCAGGGCTTCAGCAGAGAAACCCTTTCACCTGTATCAATATCTACAGATGTCCCTTTTCCAACCACATCTTCTGCTCTCAATACCTGTTTGAAGGACTGATGTTTTGATACACAGCCCTATATTGCTCCATATGTATTGCATATGTATCACTCCCCTGAGGACAAGGTCTGTTCTCAGTCCTGTAAGAGTCTACTTTAAGTGAATGGATGTGTGTGTGTGTGTTTTTGTACACTTACTGTGTGTGTATTTGTACATTTCTGGGAAACATAAGAAAGATATTTCTCGAGCACTCCATTCAAAGCCACGTGTTTGCCTCGGTTGCCCTGGCAACAACCGAGCGCACAAAGCAGTTGAGTCCTTGAAATCAGCAGCACTGTGCAAGTGAACGCATACTGCAACTGCAGTGTGTGTGTCTGTGTGCATGTGTTTGTGCCTGGCGAGAGATTGCCTATCAATGTGATCAGATGCATGTATCCACCAAAGGGCATTGGAAACATACTCCCCAACCTCTCTCCGCAAAGGCAATGAAATACGCTAAACAATGTTACGATTTTGTCTTTTGTCTTTGGAGTGTCGTGGTCAAAGCCTCTACTGTGCCAACCAGGCAGTCATGAAATCTCTGCAGTGGTCCTTCCGAATATTGCGTTGAGCTGTCGGTGGTTGACACTTCTGTCTCTTCTCTCTCCCTCCTGTCCATTCACCATGGCCAGTACGCAGGCAGATGATCGCATCCAGATCCAGAAGAAGGAATCTGCAGAGTTTGAATTCCCATCTGCAATGAACACTGTTACAGAGTTCTACTGCAACTCCCCGGACACAGGTGTGTGGGTGTGTGTGGGTGTGTTCTGTTAAACACGTGCATTTTGTGACTTTAACTGCAACACAAACAACAAAACATTTAAATTAATCCAAACAAAAATAAGCTACATAGGTTGACAACAACACTTGTCAAGTTGTGGTTAATTATGTTGTTCATGATAAGATATTTAAAATACACTCTGTACACATTCCAGTGGTTTTGAAAGACGAACGACCACAAAAAAGCCAATTAATTCAGAAATGTTGGTTTCAGTCCAAACAAAAATAGTGTTGCAGTCCAAACCCCAGTGGGTGTTGTAGTCTAAAGACAACCTCATGGATGGTTGGGGTAAATGAGTAGTTATCACAACCTATCCTTGAAGTAATTTGGATAAGCCTGCTGGTGCCAGATAAGGAGCAATGTTTGTGTTGTTTTTGTTTGGCAAATGGTTCCGCGGGGGTGGATTTATATATCTTTGTCTTGGTTAATAGTTTATCAATAAGGCCATTAGACTGAAATATTGCATGTTGTTTTCCGGATGTCTGTGAGTCATGGTGTTTTTGTGTGTATGTGCGTGTGCATGCGCGCGTGTGCGTGTCTTGCCCCAGGTTCCCGCTCCCTGTCCAGTGTTGCGTCGTTAGAAAGCCAGGTGATCTGCTGCCTCGGCCCTCTCATTCAGTACCTCCGGGAATTCAACCTGGAGAGGGTTCTGCTGAATGATAGGTACCAGCACGGACGCTCACACAAGCACACGCACACACACTCACACGCACAGATGTATACAGTTTGTATCACACACGGATATAGACCTTATATATAAGCACACACACACTCATCGATTTGTACTGTATATATAAACACACAGATAATGTTTACAGAAAAACACAGAAACACGTACGAAAAAAGAACCCCTACGTACAAGGATATATACGGTACTCTTAAACATTGCTGTACGCTGGACGGACCCCGAATGCCTGCATTGTTGACACATACCAATTAAACTGTATGGCTGCCGGTTCTCCTGTGGTCGGTCCAGTAATGTTTGAGCCGTGTGCCCCCCCGCGCCCCCCCCCACGACCTCGTAGCTCCTTCCGCTGCCTCTCCACGGAGTCCCAGGGCCTGGCGCTCAGCGCCACCACACTCAGGAACCTGGAGATCTTCAGTAACCAGGTACACACACACACACACACACACACACACACACACACACACACACACACACACACACACACACACACACACACACACACACACACACACACACACACACACACACACACACACATTGACTGACTGACACGTTGTAATCTCTGTGACGCAGTGAACAGTATTTGCCTAGTGCAGTCAGCCCACTTCCACCCACCCGCCTGCCCTGCTGAAATGTTCCCTCTCGGCAGGCCACCTCCCCGACACCCCCCCTCTCACCTTCTCCCCCCTCCTGGCTGCACATGCACGGCGTGGCTGCGTCTCCAACGGCTTTGCAATCCCTTACTCTTCTGTGTTTTTTTTCTCATTGTACACCACATACGGTTAACGATCCTGTACGTTATCCATGGTGACATTAGCTAAAGCAGCTTGCTTTTCCTTGGGTCACGGCAAAAACAAAAACGGCAGGCATGTGTGCGTGCGGGCCTGCCGTGTGTGTTAGATATGAAGAAATACAAATGCCCGGCACGTGACCTCTTATTTATTTCTCTTTCTCAGGTTGTGTGTTTGTCTCTACGTGTGTCTGCATGTATCATGTGTAAGTGTCTGTGTGTCACTAACCTTCAACCTACCATTGCCTGTTTTACTGTGTGTGTGTGTGTGTGTGTGTGTGTGTGTGTGTGTGTGTGTGTGTGTGTGTGTGTGTGTGTGTGTGTGTGTGTGTGTGTGTGTGTGTGTGTGTGTGTGTGTGTGTGTGTGTGTCAGACGGACGGCAGTCTGAGGGGCAGCCTGCTGTGGGTGCTGGACCACACCAGCACGGCGTTCGGCCGCCGACTCCTGAGGAGATGGGTGAGCCAGCCCTTAACCGACCTGCGGTGAGTGGCTGCCCCCCCCCCGGTGGCCCTGGTCGGGCCGCTCTAATAGGGCCCCCGGGGAAAGGGAGGAACACAGTCTTACGCCGTCATCCCATAGTGGCTGCTCCGGGCCCTGAAGGGGATAGCTCTCTTTTTGTGTTGTGTTGTTCACCTGAGCCGTAGCAGTGCCCTCTTAATAATAATACCATCCACGCACACGCACACGCACACGCACACACACACACACAGACACTTTCCAACAGCCTGTTGGAAAGTGAATGGCACCCATCTTCCTCTCCAGCCCCTCCCCCTGCTGTTGGCGGGTGATAATCCTGGATGGAGCCCTGTTCCAGATAGATATAGATAGTGTTTTGCAACATCGCTAAAACCCAGATTACATCATTCTCAGAAGCATTAATTCCAAAACGGCATTCCCAATGCAACGACAAACACACACAGATGGACACGCATTCAGGCTTTAAATAGTATTCAAATAAAATAATCATAGCTCAATACATTGTCTCGCTTTTTAAAATGGTACTGATTCCATTCACTGAATGGAACACATATCTGCCTCCTCGATCTGACCACATTTCCTTTTGAAGTTTGAGAATGAAACTATATTTCAACACTAAATGGATAAAAAATATATTCATCACCAATGATGGAATGATATCCTACTACTGCAGGAAAAAAATCAATGAGATCATTACTTTCCTTGATTTCATTTGTTTCCCTCCCTCCCTCCCTTTCTTTCCCCTCTCCTCCCTCCCTCCCTCCCTCCCTCCCTCCCTCCCTCCCTCCCTCCCTTTCTTTCCCCTCTCCTTCCTCCCTCACCAGCTCCATCTCTGACAGGCAGGATGCAGTTTGTGAGATCCTGCAATCCGACTCCGCTGCCCTGGCCGCCATCAGGTCCCTACTGGTACACCTTCCTGACCTGGAGAGAGGAATCTGTAGTATCTACCATACTAAGGTATAACACACAGACAGACAGACAGACCGACAACCCCTTACATCACCATGGTTGAATCGTGGGCTTGCGCCAGTCGCCTGTGAATCCTTCCGCTCAGCAGCTGACAAACAAGCTGCATCTTCGTGACCAAGCACAAGATCTGGGCAGGTTTTCCAACCTGCGTCTACAACATTGACAATGTAGTGCACATGCACACATGTGCAGTTGGGTACAATGGGTAGACATATACACAAACAGGCACACTCTCCGTATCTTTCTATCTCACTCGCTCACCCACATGCGTGCACACACATGCACACACGGCAAGGCACACAACAACGCACACTCCTCACACACATAAATCAAGCTTAGTGTGATTGGTTTTCGCCATTCACATGATGGAAAGCAGGCCATGGTAATGTTTCCTCTGTGCTGGGGACCATGAAAAGGGTCAGAACCCCAGGCAGGACATCTCTGAGGTAGCAGGGAGCTGGTGGCCCCTCATGTGGTTCCAGCTACACCATTAAAACGTAACACCCATTAACCCTCCGTCACGCGTTCATATCTTACGCTGATACATCAGCCAGACAAAATCCACTTTCGCCTCATGGATTGACCCATAACATTGTTGATAGATCAGGCATTGTATCTCGTGATGGGTTTCCCAGTTATGGCCGCCATTATCTGAACACATAGCGGCCATAGTTTGTCGTAGAAGGAGCGGTGGGATGTGGATTGTGGATGGCCATCACTCAGTTGAGCGATTTAAACAATCTCTTGTCCTGCTGGGGCTCGACAATGTCATCATAGAAATGTTATTTTTAGATATCCGAGTACACAAAGGCGATCAGAAATTGGTGCTGATGACAATGTTTCAGGGTTCTCATTCAACAAATTAATGAGAAAACGCTTTGGTGTTCCATTTTTTTATTGGAATTTCTACATTTCGGTTCCTTTTAATACGATCGGATGTTTCGATGCTCTATGTGGTTTCCCCTTTTCAAGGCTCTGTTGGAGCGTGCCACAATGAGCACATATGAGACCCTGGGTTTCACTCTCAGTGGTTCAAACACACTCACTCACTCACTTACTCCCTCACTCACGCGCAGATCCTTTGAAATATTCATAGGCGTTATTCCTGCTTCCTTTGTTTTAAATTAGTTTTCTCTAGTCTTCGTCGTCAATCTCTCTGTACAGTACAGATGTAAAATTGCTTCACAACCGTCTATCAGCTGTAACAAGTAACTGTGTGTGTGTGTGTGTGTGTGTGTGTGTGTGTGTGTGTGTGTGTGTGTGTGTGTGTGTGTGTGTGTGTGTGTGTGTGTGTGTGTGTGTGTGTGTGTGTGTGTGTGTGTGTGTGTGTGTGTGTGTGCTTCTCAGTGTTCCACTCAGGAGTTCTATCTTATCTGCAGCAGTCTCTCCCGGTTGGGGCTGGAGCTCAAGGCGTTGATTCCAGCCATCCAATCACAGCTCAGCTCCTCACTGCTCCGGACACTCCTATTGGATACCCCTGACCTGCTCTCTCCTGTTCATCACTTCCTCAAAGTGCTCAATGAAAAGGCTGCCAAGTTAGTAACGTGGGTGTGGGTGTGCGAAATACTAAACTTAATGGGTCGATGTCAACCGCTTTACAATTCTGATAAGCAAAATACCGATATCCTTTCTAATGCAGATATTGATAAAATGCTAGAGACAAGAATGTTCTCTTTTTCCATCGTGGTTAATTATGGACAACGCTGTAATAAACCTAAAAGACTGGTTGTCGGGACTGTACACGCTATTTTCTTACATGAAGAAGCAAAATAGATATTTAGTGTTTTACTTGGCGCCACATGAACTCAGACTGGATCCCACTATGTTGATATAATGGATGCTGCTCCTAATGCTTCCCCTCCACACTGGGCCGCGCGCCTTGCCTTCGTGTCTGTGCTTCTACTTGATTGCTGAACACAAGTGGAACCACGACGGTCATTCAACCCCCCTTTATAATTCCAGGCTGAACGTGTCAAATACTGCAAAGAGTAATGGTCCCATAGGCTCTCTAGTGTGTGTGCACAGGGTACAATTAGTAAGTCCAATCACACTGTCATTTGAAACACACACACACACACACACACACACACACACACACACACACACACACACACACACACACACACACACACACACACACTCTCTCTTCCACCAACCTCTGCTTTCAGAGGTTGGAACAGTTGCTTTGTTGAGTGGATGTGGTGGTGGTGCTAGTTGGTCTGTGGTGTGTGTTCTGGGGTTGGTGCTAGTGGATGTGTGCTGTGTGTTCTGGGGGTGGTGCTGGTGGATGTGGTACTGGTGGATGTGTAGTGTGGTGGATGTGTGGTGGTGGTGCTAGGTGTAGGGTTGGAATTCGGAATTCGCACTTGTGATATCGTGATATAAAAGAATATCTGAAAAGGAATGACGCATTTCACAATGAAACCAACTGCGATTTATGTGTGTGTGTGTGTGTGTGTGTGTGTGTGTGTGTGTGTGTGTGTGTGTGTGCGTGTGCGTGCGTGCGTGCGGTACTCCCCCTTACTGTAATAGTTCCTCATAAATATTATGCAATTCAGGTACTATTGGTTGAATGCTATGGTTATGTCAACCAAGACAGTGAAAACAGCCCCGTTCTCACCCACCACTACATCCAACTAGCTCATTAATCACCTGAAGACGTCGATGAAGTTATCGAGTCCTCATTTTGGTCCATTCCTCGTCTTGTGTATTAGACCATGGGTTTACTCAGGCTAGACTTGTTCTCCTGATCCAGCAGGCGTGTTTTGCGCCGATGTCTGCATCCAGTTTGGAAAAGTGTCAACAACCACAATGGCTTCTGCTTTCGGCTCTCCATTGCACTGACAGTGTTGAACGTACCTCTTGAGCCTAAGTTACGACATGGTCGCTCATTTTCTCTCTTTCTCTAACGTGCGCTGTAGCATACTCTCTCAGCCACCAGATGCACACTCTGACTTTTAGGTATCAACTTAATCCGATTAATTCAATTTAAAGGAACTCAGTAGTACCGATGTATTTTGGTCAGTCCTGTTAAAAGTAGGGCTGCGCGATTAATCTAATCTTGATTGCGAATTCGAGTTTTGTGTCAAACGATCAAAACGATCAATATAATCGTGTTGAAACGATTATACATATGTTTTGTTTTTGGGGTAAATTTATTTTATTCTTTAAATGTCTTTATAGAAACAGCTCGATACATATTTATACATTATTTTCGCATTTTAACATTTTGTGTATTTTTTAAGGGGAAATTTCTAAGATCTCAGTTACAAATGTTTTTATTTGGAAAGAAATGCTGAGAAAATGCATCATGTCTTCAAACTTGAAAATTATTGTTTGAATAATCGTGATTTCAATATTGCCCAAAATAATCGTGACTATGATATTTTTTTCCATTTTCAAGCAGCCCTAATTAAAGGTCAAGAGTTCAGTACCTCGTCCTGTGTCTCCTCAGGGCAGGGGACAAGAAGGAGCTGTTCTCGGACTTGTCAGACTTCCCAGCTTTGCGGGACCGCCGGTTTGAGATCCAGAGCGTGCTCGACGAGATCCGGGACCACCGCAAGGTGGTGCGGACCGTGCTGAGGACCCCCGCGCTGGACTACACCACGGTGTCCGGTCTGGAGGTAGCTGCGTGTGTCTGTGTGTCTGTGTGTCTGTGTGTGTGTGTCAAATTAACGCTTCTTCTGACTTACTCTGACCTTCTCCCCCCACCCCCCGCCCCGGACTTCATCCTCCTCGCCCTTCATCCTCCTCACCATCTGACAACCCCCTCCCCCTCCAGTTTTTGATTGAGGTGAAGAACTCCATGTCAGCTATTGTTCCGCGTGAATGGGTCAAAATCAGCAGGTGAGGACGCTTACATTCATTAATATGCAATCACACACACACACACACACACACACACACACACACACACACACACACACACACACACACACACACACACACACACACACACACACACACACACACACACACACACACACGTAGAGGCTCTGGGTGTTTAGTCTGTAAAGATGATTCCTGGTCTGTTACCTGTCAAATACATTAGATGATGACACCGGAAGTTTAAAGCAAAGCCAAGAGCATGGAATGCATAAATGGGGGGTTATTGTTGGACCGTTCTTTTACTGTGTAATTTTTGTGCTATGCATTGGGTGAGATGTGTGTAACTGTAACCAATAGGTGACTGCGACCATGTATGGCTGTCATATTTGTCCACGTGAACAAATATAATTTGAGGATAGATTTGATTTTATTTGATCTAAGAATTTGGGGATCTGAACGGATTCATATATTCGTGAAGCTCCTAGATATAATGGAGGGATTGAATCTCCTGTGGGAACTGAATGCAGATTTCCGCATGCAGTTCCTCCCGCCCAGCCATGATGATTAGAACCAAGTTGGAACCTAGACGGCTGCTAGGTGAATGAGGCCAATAACGTGTGTGTGTGTGTGTGTGTGTGTGTGTGTGTGTGTGTGTGTGTGTGTGTGTGTGTGTGTGTGTGTGTGTGTGTGTGTGTGTGTGTGTGTGTGTGTGTGTGTGTGTGTGTCCAGTACCAAGGCGGTGGGCAGGTACCACTCTCCCTACCTGGTGGAGCGCTGCCGCAGTCTGCAGCAGCTCCGGGAGCAGCTGCTTCTCGACTGTCAGAGGGCGTGGAACGACTTCCTGCAGTAGGACCAGCACGTGTACACACGTGTACACGCACACACGTTCATACAAATGTTGTGCAAGCATTTCGGTCGCACGCTAGAGTCCCAATGGGCGTAATGTGGATGCAGAGTTCAACTTTTTAAGGAATACAAATAATTCGGTCACTGGCTTTTTCTTAAATGGTGAGCCAAATGTTATTCAGCATTAATTTTGTTCTTTTTGCTGTCGTCTCTCTCTCTTTTTGCTGTCCGCTCTCTCTCTCTCTCTCCATTCTCCCTCTCTGTTTTCTAGTCAGTTTGGCGAACACTATCACACCATGAAAAGAGCTATTAGTCACCTAGCAACCATGGATTGTCTTTTCTCATTGGCTGAGGTGGCTAAACAAGGGGATTATTGCAGGTGATGTCCTTTCCTAATGACAAAAATATTGTGTGTGCAACATTTTTCGACAATAATCAGAAAAGGCTGTGTGTGTGTGCACATGGCTGGCACCATGTCTCAACAATAACAAACAGCCTGTGTGGGGGAGAGTGGTCTGGCTCTGCCTGACCCTCAACGCCAACATGTCCCCCTACCCCACCGCTACCACCCCCACTATATGTAGTCTGTTCTCTCCATCCTCTCTGTGGATGCCCCCACCCACTGCCTTCACTTACCTTACATTTAGGGCATTTAGCAGATGCTTTTATCCAAAGCGACTTACAATAAGTACATTTGTCATAAGAAGTGCAACAATATATCTGTCAGTACAGTAAGGATGTTCATAGGACCAAGTGCAAGTACAACAAGCGCTAGGCTAACCAATTCCCCGAGTTACAGCAAGGATAGCAGCTACTGCAGTTGCTACAAGTCGCTTTGGATAATAGCGTCTGCTAAATGCCTTACCTCTCAACTACTACTAGTACTTCTACCGTACTCCCTCTTGTTTTCGTTGCACTCGCTTTTGATCCCGTCTATGTCGTCCACTCAGACTCCTCTCTTTACTTCCGGCGCTGTCGTTTCTTAATAGAAGCTGACTGTGGACATGAGCGGCCGGGCGTCTTTTGGCCCCTCATGCTGCCTGCTGAAGGGTGCCCTTGTTGCTCCGTGTTGTTTGGCAGGATAACAGGATCTGTGGACATCAGTGACAGCAGGGGGAAAAGACAGCTGAAATCCAGGGCTGAGCCCGGTTTTATGAATGACCAGATTTTCCTTCATAAGGACGTTTTTTGAATCGCAATTCAGTATTCAGATTCTCATATTGTTTTGTTATTATGAAAAAAAACTTTTTTTTAACATCTACCGGTAATCATATTTTGGTACTGGGGGTAGCAGGCTAGGTTACATTCCGTCTGAATATCCCAGTGATCAAATATATGTAAGGGTGCTTTATGTCTGAGAACGCTTCACGTCTACTCTTCAGTTGAGGTAATGGCAGCCATCGTCATCATGGGATGATGATTATCTTTTGATATATTCAAACACTATTCAAATACTCCAGCGATCGGTCCCCCTCAATAGCACCTGCGTGAGTTATCACTGGGTAAATAGCACTAGTCCTGCAGGGAAAGTTATTCAAAACGTCGCTCAATGTGCTAACCACCTGTTTGCTTTGGGATAATTGGAGCCAACTCTCCATCTTCGGAACTTGTGAAACTTTGAGGCTGCAGTGAATCTCTGCCGTAACCAGGACAAACTTTGACCGATGAGTGGACCCGAAAGCCACCGACATTGTTGTTTTGCTATTTTGCGTTATTGAAATAGCACATTTGTTTAACCACTTTAAAACGATCAGTTGATAAAAACCTGATTCTTCAGCAGTGGCCTCCGCCTGCTACTGTTACAGGCAGTGAAAGATGCGCACTATGAATTGACTTTTTTCATTATCTTTTTCTCAATATTCATTTGGAACCCGAACGAATATCCGAAGCTTGAAATTATGTGTTTGGGCCAGCCTTAGTAAAATCCGATCCTGCAATGTTAAGCAACGGACATGGTCATTTAGGGACAGACACAAAATAATGATTTACAGAATTTGCATGTACTGAAATAGAGAAATTGACGTCGAAAATAGACACTAGCGTAAAACGACAGCCTCTAATCGCACTTTGTGTGCTTGGCTCTGTTAATTCAATGTGGTTCCGTTTCTTTTTTGGGTTGTGGTACAAATATGATCCTATTTCACACTCTTGTTGTCTCTGTGCTTAAACAATCACAAAACAAAGACATTTTTTCCCTATTTTAACAGGAATGCTTGTCCTTTGTAGCCAATCGGTAATCAACCTGGCACCAATGCATCGGTTCTTGTGACCCGTCAAGCCTTATCCTAGAAAGGATTGGGCTCAGGTTTAAACTACGCTGTCTTTAGTGCAGCATTTGAAGTGTTAGTGGTCCATTTGTTCATCCCCAGATTGTCAGTGTTTTTCTGACTATTGTTTGGCTTCAGGCCAGAGATGAGTGAGAGTCGGTGTCAGATCGTGATCAAGGATGGCAGGAATCCTGCCATAGACTTGCTGCTGGGAGAACACAATCAATATGTACCCAACCACACGGACCTTCAGGTGCGTACACACGCTCACAAATACCCACACTCACACACACATAGACACCTACACGTAGAGACACACACACAAAATGCACATGCTCTCTTGATTTAGAAAGTTACGAAACAAAAGTAGGTCGAAGGGTGCAACGAGGCAAGCACACACGCATGTCATGCACACATGAAAAATACTGGCAAGCACACACAGTATGTTACCTTACCTATATGTTACTCAGATCTATACACAGTACACACACTCACAGACACACACACACGCACACAGGAACACTTGCTCAGCAATGCAGTGGGTGTAGGTTAATCTTGTAACAGGCACAAGCCAATGGGAAGAGAAGCCAAGCCTCCAAATCGCCCACCTCCTCAGCTGTGCAGGACACCATGCAAATATTTCTCTCTTTGCCTTTCTGTCTGTGATGCCACCATTATTCCATGAGAGATGTGAAGATACAGTATTGCGTGTTCCAAAAAATGCAATCAAATGTTTTGCATCATTAGTCTTCTGATCTCTCTTCCTTTTTTCTTTTTGTTCTTTTTTTATTCTCTTTTTGGTTTTCCCCTGTCTCTCTTTCTCTGTCTCCATTTCATCCTCTCTTCTCCTCTCCCTTCCTCTCTTCTCTTCTCCAATCCTCTCCCCTCTCCCCTTCTCCCCTCCCCTTCTCTCGTCTCCCTTTCCTTCTCTGTTCTCCTTCCCCCCCTCCTCCTCTTCCTTACTTCTCCTCCTCTCTTCCCCTCTACCCTTCTCTCCTCCCCTCGGCCTGTTCTCTCCTCTCAATCGTCCTCACCCTTTCCTCTCTTTTCCTCCGTCCCCCTCCTTTCCTCTCCTCCTCCCTCCCCTCTCCTCCCTCCCCTCTCTCCCTCTCCTCTCCTATCCAGGGGGAGGGTCGGAGGACCATGATAGTGACGGGCCCCAACATGGGAGGGAAGAGCTCCTACATCCGCCAGGTGGCCCTGGTCTGTGTCATGGCCCAGATGGGCTGCCATGTCCCGGCCGCTCAGGCCAGCCTGGGCATCCTCGACGGCATTTACACCAGGTGTGGGGGTGTGGGGGGTCGGGGGGTCTGGGGCCACACAAGGAAAACCAACTGTCATGGGCATGTGGTGACCGCATGAGAATATATAGAATCTATACGTAGGCACTATTATGGACATGCATGCATAATGCACGTGCACGCACGCATACAGATGCACACACAAGCCTCGTTCCCGCCGCTCTCTCTATCTCTCTCTGCAATTCTTTCTCTCGCTCTCTCTCTCTTTCTCTCTTTCTACGTCTGTCTCTCCATCTCTCTCTGTCAGGTTTTCTCTCTCTCTCTCTCCCTCTGCCTCCCTCTTTGTCACACTCCCTCGCCCCCTGTCTCCAGGGCTGACGGTGGTCTCCTGAACGGTTCCTCTCAGTCTGTTGTTGGCGTCAGAGCGGAGTGGCCATGACAACGATGCCTGGCGCGCCGCAGCACACTTTATGTTCGCTCTGCTCTGCCGTTCCTCATCCACGGCCGCGAGCACAGCTGCGCTAAAGAATAGCCCCCCCTACCCCCCCCCCCCCCCCACCCTGTGAGTGTGAGAGAGAGAGAGAGAGATGTCACACGGTTTGCACTGGTACAAAGTGACAGTCCTTCCTCTCTGAACAATATACAACCCGTGTTTCCTCCACAAACGCATCCCGCTCCTGTGTTGGTTTACGCGTGTCGAAACGGGCTGAACACTCACGCCGCTGCGCGCTAATGCCCCATCACGTTGCTCCAAAATGACGAGGTCGCGACGGGCCCGTGAAGTGTGTTTGTATTGACATTAATCCCCCCCCCCCCGGCTACAGCTATCTCTATTCTTTTCTCTCTGTGTGTCTCTCTGTGGAGCGTGCTGTGCAACGGAGCGTTTTTCCGTGTAACTCGAGTAAACCAGAGACAAAATGTTTTTTTGTTGCAGCACATTAACCCCCCCCCCCCCCCCGATGATTATTCTTGTTATTATCAGAATCCCGGCGAAGCGTCGTGGTTTCTGTGCCGCTTCGAGCGCTGGCATGCAATCGAGGCTAATGCCTTCCAGATGCATGACTTTTTTATGTGTACGAAGCATGTTCTTCCACTGCAACCAGTGGGACACACACCCGTGAGCACAAAAACGACTTGTTCTGTGTGTGTGTGTGTGTGTGTGTGTGTGTGTGTGTGTGTCTACACAAAACAATTTATGTATGGATATTATATGTGTAGTGAAAGTCAAGTTTGCGAGGTTGAATTGAATATCAAGCAGCTCAACATGCACAGGGCTTGGCACGGGGTCCACAGAACAAAGCGTACGGCTCTAATGGAGTCTAAACAAGCAGAGCCCTCGGCCAATAGAAACCAATGCAGTAATTGGCCAGCAATGCGATTGTAAAGTGTGCTGCTGAACTGCCTTGATCCTTTTAAAAGACTCCCAGCGCAGTGTCGGTGAGTGTCCAACATATTCTTCTCCCCTCCCCCCCGCAGCTCCCGCTGTATCCTTCCCCTGGGAGGGGGAGAGGGGGACAGAGAGAGAGAGAGGTAGGGAGGCAAGGAGAGAGAGAGGCAGGCAGGCAAGGAGACAGAGAGAGAGAGGCAGGCAGGCAAGGAGAGAGAGAGAGAGAGAGAGAGAGGCAGGGTGGCAAGGAGAGAGAGAGGCAGGAAGGCAAGGAGAGAGAGAGGCAGGAAGGCAAGGAGAGAGAGGCAAGGAGAGAGAGAGGGGAAGGAGAGATAGAGAGAGGGGGAGAGAGAGAGAGAGACTGTAACAACGTGGCGTAGTTACAACACGCGTTGGACAGTCCTCTGGCGTCGCCCGAGAAACAAACAAACAATGGAGCGAGCGGGAGGTCGGGAACGAGGGCTGGCTCGGTTCCCGCGGCGTGGCCAGTGTCCAGCGTAAACAGACGCCGTGGGTGGGGGTAATGAGCACAGGCGTAGGTGTCTAACGGCGTGTCCTGTCTTCACCGCTCAGACCACCGATCACCCGTCACCCGAGAGCTGTCCAAGAGAGTGGCTCGAATCACATAAATTAAGGAGGCCAGTTCACTTTCGCTGCCCACTCTTATTTCTCAGCAGCACACCAATGTGCCTTTTACAGGAAGGGGTTTCGGGCGCATGTATTGGCGTGTTTTGCACGCGTGTGTCTGAGAGGGAGCGATTGAGGGTCTGCATGTGTGAACCAGGTTATGAGAGTCCGACATTTGACGCATCCTCGGCTCACTTAGCAGAATCAAGACGAACATGGACCCGTTAGTGTGTGTTTGTCTGTGTGTGTGTGTGTGTGTGTGTGTGTGTGTGTGTGTGTGTGTGTGTGTGTGTGTGTGTGTGTGTGCAATGCATGCATAGGGTATGGTGGCGGATGTGGATGTGGATGCCATGTTTGCGTGCATGTCATAAGTGCAAATAGCTGTGTGTGTGTGTGTGTGTGTGTCTGTCTGTTTTGCCGTTTATATTGAAGCCTGAAGGTTATGGAGCACAGACTACGGTCTCCTCATGGTTGTTATGGAAACTGCAAAGGAAACAGAATGTAAAACTGTGTTTTTGAATCAGCCATGGATGCCACCTAGCTAGGATTAGAATGGGTTTTACAACAGCTGTTTACAACTCTGGCCTTCGGAAAGAATCTCCGGCATGGCGAGATCTTTTTAAAGGGCCCAGGGCCTATAACTAAATGTTTCCAGAGACGCTAGTGAGCCCTTTTATGCAGAGCATTTAGCCGCTTACGGCAACAACATAGCATTATCACTTGGGTGGTCATTACATTGACAATAACGCAAATCAGTTCTTCACCTTATGATGACAAACGGGCGTGGAGAGGCTTTAATCCAAAACAAGGGCTCCAGCAATCTCTGGCTTTTCCCGGTGATGGTCTGAGAGTAGGCCCGCCATGCAAACATGGTTACCGGCAGATGGAACGTTATTATTGTGGCTTTAAGCTGCTTTTGAAGGGCGGAGTATTAGGAAAGTACTTAATAATGTATATGCTTCGAGACGATGTGGAGGAAGCGTTAAGTAGATGGAAAGCTAGATGCGTTGGCTCGCCCTGGGACTGTCTCCATTAAAAGTAATCCTGGTGGTAATTTCACTGACTTTATGAGCGGCAGGATGTCAAAATGTTATTGAATCAATCTGCAGCTTTTCCCACTGGTCTGCTCATATTGCATGAGATTTCTTTTATGTTTTTACAGCGTAAATGGTCAACAGATATCCCTGCCTCAATGTCTCATAAAGGAATTAATATGGTTATGTTGGAGTGTTGAACCAGATAGATAAGGATAATAAAACAATATGTCCGCTCTTCGGAGTGGACAATGAAACTGATAGATTAGGGCCTTAAAACAATATGTTACTCTAAGGAGTGGACTATGGAAGCAGATGTTGTACAGCTGGGGGTGGCTACAGTAGTTATGGTTGCTACGACTCCACTCTCCATCCTCATCAATAGTAGTAGTTGCCTATGAGGCTGGCAGGCGCGCGCGTATGCACACGCACGAAGCCACGCTCGCAACGTACAAATTAGCGGATGAAATGTAGCAGCACGTCTGCCCCTCCCCTTTTCCGGTGCGGCGTGTGGGGTAACCATGGGAACCGCCACCACCGAGCCGCTCCTGCGTGCGCTTCATTGACGGATACCTAGGTGAAGGTCAGGGCGGACAGGAAAAGACGGATTTAGAGACGTGGGGGGATGGAGACCTGCTAATGGAGAGAGGGAGAGTTGAAGCAGGTTTGTGGGAGATGAAGCGTCCCGTTGTGGTTTCTGATTAAAACAGGACTCCTCAGCCACATTGTCACATGATTCAATGTACGGATGAAAGGAAGGGACTGTTCAATGTGCTCTACAGAAGATGGGAAACACAAGATATTATTCCCGAGAGAGGGAATAAGTTGTTATAGTTTCATGGCTATAATTCTGGCATATTCGCTGGTCATAACCGTTGATGATCACTGCTGCTGTTTTTCTTCCGCTAAAAAGCACATCATATTCTACAGTTATCTATGATAATAAATTAGTCGAGTCACATATTGTTACATCCTGGCTGAAATAAATGGGAAAACTTCCCTTTTAGTTTTTGCGACATCACCTTGAAAACAGTGCTTATCTAGAATCAGTTGACCGTTTAGTGCCCTCCAAAGCACCGAGAGCTTGAATTGCATCGCAAAGAATCCTCCTACCTCTCTCTCCTTTGAGTCGCGTCATGCCGTTCGTCCGGTGACCCCTGACCTTTGCCGTCTTGCTGTGTCGGTGCACAAGGATGGGGGCGTCGGACAACATCTACAAGGGGAGGAGCACCTTCATGGAGGAGCTGACGGAGGCCTCGGAGATCATCGCCCGGGCGACGGAGCGTTCGCTGGTCATCATGGACGAGTTGGGGCGCGGCACCAGCACCCATGACGGGATCGCCATCGCGTACGCCACCCTGGAGCACTTCATCACAGAGGTACGGGGGGCGGGGGGGTGTGGGAGTGCCTCGTTGATGGGCCGCAAACAGTGGTTATTTTTGTTCCATTTACTTCGTGTGTGTGTGTGTGTGTGTGTGTGTGTGTGTGTGTGTGTGTGTGTGTGTGTGTGTGTGTGTGTGTGTGTGTGTGTGTGTGTGTGTGTGTGTGTGTGTGTGTGTGTGTGTGTGTGTGTGTTTCTGTGGATGTTGCCGTGTGAGTGTGTAAAGAGGGACACACACACACAGACTAGAGACTAGCAAGGCTTAATGCATTGGAACTTTACGCTCAGATGTTGCCTGTTGCTATTCTCCCCTTCACACGCAAACACCAAACACACACAGACACACACGTGTTGTTGTGTGTTTACTCTGCTACTGAGACCTCCTACAGACCAATAAACAACAGTGTTACCGGCATCAATAAAGAGGAGTTGTCTGTCCTCAGATATGTGCGTGGGTGTCTGCACTGGGGTCGTTTGTTTGGGTGGCATAGACGAGAGCCCTGGGATTGTCGGAGATGCAGCAAGCCTCCTCCCGCGAGGCCAGGGACAGCTCAGCCCAGGCTTGATCTACAATGTTAATATTCTGGGGAGGGAGAGGGAGGGAGAGGGAGGGAGAGGGAGAGAGAGGGAGAGGGAGAGAGAGGGGGAGAGAGAGAGGGGGAGAGAGAGGGGGAGAGAGAGAGAGAGAGAGAGAGAGAGAGAGAGAGAGAGAGAGAGAGAGAGAGAGAGAGAGAGAGAGAGAGAGAGAGAGAGAGAGAGAGAGAGAGAGAGAGAGAGAGAGAGAGAGAGAGAGAGAGAGAGAGAGAGAGAGAGAGAGAATTGTGTGAATTGGGAACATGTATCTTAACTTGTTCCAATTTGTTGTCTTCCAAGCACATTGCAGCTGATGGTCTCGCATTCGCCCCCCCCCCCAGTTATCAGTTACATATGAGAGGAGACTAGTCTCTGTAAAGATAGCCACTGCCCTGTCCGGAGTAGGGCTGGCAAAGTCTAGAGGCTGAAACGACACAATAGGTTAGAGAACCTGAGAACAGACATAATCTGATGGATCGCACCATTTTAATAAGAACAAAGAGTGGGAGAAGGAGGTGACGTTTGTTTATACTGCAGCCAGCACAGTCAGTGGTCCTGTGGGTGTTGCGCAGTGTTGCGCGCTCCCATTGTGACTTATCCCCTCAGGATGTGTGTGTAAGTGTGTGTGTTTGCTCTGAGGTTTGTGTGGAAAGCGATGGAAGGGATGACTGTTGATCTCAGAATTGCCCCTCGCTCCATGGGTAGATGGGTCCCGGTGTGAAGGGCCTTCCCTGCAGAATGAGAAAAACCTTAGTTTCGCCAGCCCCTGCTGCCGCCGTGATCCAGCTCTGGGCGACCAAGGCCCTCGACAGGCAGATTTGGCTGGCCCCCTGGTGCCTGACTCCCGAGGGGCGAGGGTGACCTGCTCTTGCTCCAAAAGGACTAAAATGCTATGAAAGGGATCTGAAGTCCCAGCTCTGGCATGGAGGACACCGCTCTCAGCTAACGGCTGGCACGGCCGGGCCCAATGTATGAAAGCTTGCATTTACTTTATTTTTTTCTCCTTCCTTGACTTGATTATCGTCAGCCCGACCTCAGTGACCCGCCTCTGCCCCCTTTCCTGAGTCAAGAGGAGCGTAAACATTTCCAAAACGCCCTTCTCGGTTTTCATGTTTGGCCAGTTTCGCATTAATCTTTGGACTGTGTCTTGCTCTTATGCAACGTTCCTGCAAGTCTGTGAACATTAGGGCAGAGGCCAATACTACTGGGGGCTGTCGGCTGGCAGGGAGTTGGCCGTGTGGCTTTTGTGTGAAAGCATTGATTTGTTCGGAAAATACCCTGCTGCTGTTAAAGGAAGCAATGTGCGACAACAAAACACAAGAGGAGAAGTTTGACTTCGCCCCAGACCCGAGTCTACCAGTCCTCTTCTTTCAGCCTCCTGCCTCCTCTTAGCTGCCATCTTCTTCTTCATCTTCATCCTAGTCCTCCTCCTCATTATTGTGTTCATCTTCATCTTCATCATCTTAGCGGCCGTCGTCCGCACCACCGTCACCATCGCCACCACCATCGTCATCATCATCAAACAAGCATGCAACAGGTGTCCGTGAAGGTCTTCGGTTCGTTCTGTTGTTATGGCAACTGACCGTTCCCTGTCCCAGCGTTCACCAGAGGGTAAGCTCGGTGTCCGACGGCGGCTCTAACCAAGCCTCAGGGTGGGTCTTTGTGCTCAGCGTGCAGCGCGCTGACGGGCCCACCGGGCGGAGAGGTTTATCAGGGCTGGGCTCTGACGGCTCTGACCAATTAAATGGACTCACTGGGATGTAGGAATCTCCCGCAACGCCTTGCACTAGCTCTATGCTATGCTAGGACACTCTTGCCTTTACCATACTCCAAATATTGATTGCTAGCTAGCGAGCTTGCTTTCCTCTGAACACAGTATGGCATTGTTCTGGCCAGTCTGGTGCTATCAATGGTGTTCTAGGGATTGGATTATTGCCATTAATTAAAGTGAACCCTATTTCATGTTGGGCTTGAATTGATTTCTTACTTGATTGAAGGTATGTGATGGGAAACTTATGGCACACTTCTTTTGTGATGGTGGATTGTTTGAAAGTTAGCAATTAGCCAATCTGAAAGTGTAACTTAATTGATAGAAGCAACACACACACGCACACAGGAGGTAATCCTTGTTGGTTATACAAAGTTAATGAAGGGTGATAAATTGTGTTAACATGAGGTTTCTGTCTCATTGAGAATGAAAGACAATGACAATGTCTTGGACATGTTTGTCCATTCTAAGGGATTACAACACATGCACACAGCTCTACTATCCTCCGGGAAGGAAAGTAGAGCTGTGAGAATGCTGCGAAGGAATAGGTTCCTGACAGCCTTACAGGCATCGCCATCCGCAGCGGCCCTGATCACCCTCAGCGTCCACACATCTGTTGGAATAAGCCTGCATGCATGTTTCCGAGAAAATCCTCCTATTTCTCAACCACGTTCCATAGTGAGGAGGGAGAAGCCTGAGAGATACATAGAGCAATTCCTTGTCCCTTCCGATAATCTTCTGGCCGCTATAAAAGGCTAAACCAGTATTCATCCACTACTACCCTCAAACAGGTTTGCACGCACCATTACTCACAGACCATCTTCCACGGCCTCTGTCTGATATCCAGGCGGCTCCAGCGCAGTGCCCTTCTCCGCAGAGTCACCGGAGGAGGAAGAGGATGATGAAGCTGTGAAGGTAGAGGAGGGGGAAGGGGGGGGGGAATCGAGGAGGTGGAGGATGATGAAGGAGGATGCGAGAGGGGGGAGGATGTTTCAGAGGATGTTGCCGTTGGCGACTAATCAGGCCATTAGTCACACAGCTTTAACTTTAAACTTAGGTGGAGAGAACTGATTGAAATAGCCTGGCATTTCATGTGTGTGTGTGTTTGTGTGTGCCTGTGTGAGAGAGTAGCTCTCTCAGAGGTTGATGAGTGAGGCTTCCGAACAAGCAGAAGTGACCCCCCCAAACATATCTCGGGGGGGGTAGGTAATGCGTGTGACATGTGACCTTTCCCAGGCGGGAGTGGGTCTTAGCTCGGTCCTGATGCTACCCCGGTCCGCAGCCTGCCTGTCGGGCTGTATGATACAACAGCAACACACCAACAACCCGACCTCTCTGCCACCACCCGCAGTCCATCGTGGCGTTGGCTGCTCCGTCTCGTCCTGCCTGCTCGTCCTGGTGTCATCGCAGACCACCTGAGACCCAACCATGCTAGGCCACTTGGATACTCGGACACCCACTAGGCTAGCTGTTGATATGTTAAACAACTGTGTTTGGCTTTTGATGCTGGCCAAACCCATGAGTTTGTGATGGCGACCCAAAACCGAGTCCATTCCATTCCCACCTGTGACATGCTACATGCCATCCCCTTTCCTCAACCCACTGTCCTGTGCCTCCTCACTGTCCTCTCCTTAAATGCACAAAAAGCCCATCAAAATATAATCTTCTAATCTTCTAATAAGATCAGAAAATGTGATTGGATCACAGTCTTATGCAACATTTCAGAAAAAGTCTTAACCTTCATACGACAAACCAAAATATCAATACAAATATCATTGTTAACTTATATTCCGATCTGTTTTTGTTTTCCAAAGAGAAAGTATCCCTCCAACATTGTGTTGCTCTTGCTGTGCTTTTGGAAGGTTAGACTCTGAATCAATTTACATGCGATTGGATTATTAAAGGATGCAGGATGGGAATGTGTTTGTTTTGGTCAAGTGCTCTTCGCAGCTGGCCCTAGGGGCACTGGACTCTAAGTGTGTGTGTGCGTGTGTGTGTGTGTGTGTGTGAGGAGAGTGAGTGCCTACACAAGTCCATCAAGTGCTTTGTTCCACAGAATGGCCCGCCCAGCTTTCTTTGTCTGCCAGGACTTGGGAGAGATAAAGGGACAGGCGGTAATGCACTTGAATCTGAATCTGGCCCACGAGCAACCAAAGCTTTTGACTCTGTTCAATCTGCCCCTGGAGTCTCAAGACCACATCAAGAGGAGGTGTTAAGGAAATAGGAAAAAGATGAATTGCATACAAGTGCAGACTAACCAAAGAGATAAATGCACTGTGTCCATTTTCTGTTTGTACATATTTTCGTTGGGAAGAAAGAATAATTTATGTCATCAGCAAAATTCTGCGGATAATGGCTATTCCAGAATTTTCTAGGCTCAGACAAAAGAGTTGTCTTTTGTGTGGTTTGCCTAACTTGGCCATGTCTCTGTCTCACGAGGCTGAAGCATTTGTCTGCCTGTGGTAGCTGAACAAATGGACACTTGTTTATTCAGATTCATAATTTGGACTCTTCCACTTCGGTTGTCTCGGTTCCATTCAATTGCATGTGATCAAAGACCAGAGATGATTTATTTATCATTAACGGTCACACTTTGGTCTCCTTTGAGGATTAGTGAATTGCATTTCATAGAGAGGATATTTTTTGTTGGTCAAATACCTCTGTGACTTCAAGGCTTTTACAATATTTAATTGTTTAATGCTTGGTTAGTCAATTAATTACTGTACTGGAAAAAAGCTAATAGGATGCAAAAGCAACCCAGTAGGATCACGATGAGCTATTTTATCTAAGTAATACCTGAAATGAAAAACGTATTTGGTACGAAGCATCTCTACTGTTGTTTGTTTAAGTGTTGACTCTCAATCTCATTCTCGCTTTCTCTCTCTCTTAGGTGAAGTCTCTAACCCTGTTTGTGACCCACTACCCTCCTCTGTGTGAGTTGGAGCGGAAGCATCCGGACCATGTCGCCAACTACCACATGGCCTTCCTGCTCAACGACCCCCCTGCACAAGCCCAGGCCCAGGGTGTGTGTTGTGTGTTCTGGTGTGCGCTAATCTGCGATAGTGTGGAAAGCACCACACATACAGTGCCATCTTTCCTTGAAAGATCAGGTTGCTATTTCATTATCCATAGTATTATCAAGCAGAAGGCAATACTTGTCGATTAATGTGGTCTAAATGATCGAAGTGGTCCTAACTGCCTGGTAGCGATCTGTAGATCCAATGTCCTGCGTGTGTGTGCCTTAAGAAGGAGAGGTAGGCAGTCAAAGATGTTTCATCCCACCTACTGAAGAACTCCCAATCCGGGCTAGGTTTGTAGCTACCAATCAGGGACATACTCTGCAAAGTCAGGAGCCTGGTTTCCTTTCTCTGCTCAACAATAGTTCTGATTGGACATTATGTGGTGGGAGGGGCTCAGACTCATTTATAATGCAGTTGTTTTAATATTTGTGTCATAGCGTCACTTAATTGGTTTATTGTGTGTGTGTGTGTGTGTGTGTGTGTGTGTGTGTGTGTGTGTGTGTGTGTGTGTGTGTGTGTGTGTGTGTGTGTGTGTGTGTGTGTGTGTGTGTGTGTGTGTGTGTGTGTGTGGGGGTCTATTAGATGATGGCGTTCAGCCAGAGTTCATCACCTTCCTCTACCAGCTGACTGAGGGAGCCGCAGGGCGGAGCTACGGGCTAAACGTTGCCCGATTGGCTAATATCCCAGAGACTATCCTTCACACAGCTGCAAAGAAGGCCCGTGAGCTGGAGGACACCGTCAACACTCGAAGGTAAACAGACACAGACGCACACATGCAAGCACGAGCACACGTACATGCACAAAAATACATAGTTATACACACAAACAAACACTCCATACACTCACTTTTTGCATAAACCCCCAGCACATAACTCAACCAGCCAGAGTCAACGACCCCGAAACACGATTAAATCGGTACCACAGAACCCTTCGTCTAAATGAGTGTGATGCTGTGGCGGAAATCAAACTGCTGGGAACTACAGTCGGAGAGGAGAAATATCACACTGGGGCACGCTAGATTTCAGTGTTGCGTGGACATTACGGAACCAGAGAACACATCAACGGTTCCTGGAAAATCCACCCCGATTACTGCTTAGCGGAGCAGTGCAACGGGAGAAAAAAACGCTCAACTGCACCAGAGCGTGCCATCTGGGATGTTTTGAAGTTGGTCTCACAATAACCAATTTAATAGTAGTTGCCATGTCACAAATGTATGTGCAATGTTTTGTTTAGCACTTACACTACGTGTTTTATCCACTGGTATATACCGGACATGCGGGACATGTGCCTGATGACATCGTGGTTCGACCCATCCTGGGTCGAACCACGATGTCATCAGGCGCATGTCCCGCATGTCCGGTATATACCAGTGGATAAAACACAGGATATCTGGGATATTGGATTTTCCACCGAACCTCCTTCGATTCCTTATCTATTACTGTCGTTTCCCACGTCTTTATAGATGAGTTGGTTTCATTATACCAGACACGTCTTCTTGTATGGCGTGCTTCTTGTAACCACACGCCGTTTATCATAGTGTTGAGGCTTCTCCGCGCGCTGTTGGGGAAATGGAGCCCAGGTAAACGGCAACGGTAGGATGTCGCCGTGGAGATGTACGTCACTGATTGTGACTCACCGGAAGGCAATGAGTGTCCATCTTACAGTGTCGCTGGCCACCTTGTGCAGACATCATGAAGCAGTGAAGAATTAAAACTCTCTTGGTGTAGCTGGGATCAGCTCACACCTCCTTAGGCGCTCCCTACCTCCTTAGGCGCTCCCTACCTCCTCAGGCGCTCCCTACCTCCTCTCCCTAACCTTGAACGGCCGCGTCCATGTTTCATCAAATCAAATTACAATTGCAATCGAAAGTCATTTTTTTGTCACCGTCAGATCTGTCTCTCACAGGGGTCTCTAGAAGTGTGTATTTTAGGTTAATGATCTGTGTATAGTTACAGTGATTGGTCCTTTGGATCAAGCCATTTTCCCCTGATGTGTTAATAATGGCTGGAGTGTGGGCTGGGTTTTAACACATTTTTGGATGAACATTCTATAACTAACCTACTGGGAGATGCTCAGGCTAGAGCTGTGTGTCGAAGGACCGTTTAAGGAAGCACAGGGGTTTAACCTCGGATTAAGGAAGCACAGGGGTTTAACCTCGGATTAAGGAAGCACAGGGGTTTAACCTCGGATTAAGGAAGCACAGGGGTTTAACCTCGGATTCCTGAAGGAAAGGCAGATCAAAACCATCCTGGTCCTCAGACTTAGTCATCATCAAAGAAGCACACTCAAGTTTCTCTCTCTTGCTCGCTCTCTCGTACCAGACAGCCCTGCTGAGAGTTGATTACGGCTTTCCATCTTCCTTGATAATCCCCGCAATATGAAATATCTGTCTCACACGCGGTGCAAACACACACAACACAATATGAGGAATCTTTCATGTCCATCATCCTAATCCTGTTCATATGAAATGTTTGCAGAGAGAGAGAGAGAGAGAGAGAGAGAGAGAGAGAGAGAGAGAGAGAGAGAGAGAGAGAGAGAGAGAGAGAGAGAGAGAGAGAGAGAGAGAGAGAGAGAGAGAGAGAGGAGAGAGAGAGAGAGAGAGAGAGAGAGAGAGAGAGAGAGAGAGAGAGAGAGAGAGAGAGAGAGAGAGAGAGTAGAGAGAGAGGAGAGAGAGAGAGAGAGATACGACCAGAAGCGTTTCTGGACTAAGGATGCATTTTTCTGACTGTCCTTCCCTGTCTTCCATCTAACGCTCTTCCCTCCCCTTCCCCCCCTCCCTCCACTCTGTCTCTCTTGTAGGAAGAAGAAGACTGTCCTTCCAGATCTTTGGAGGATCTCGGACAGAGAAACGCTGAGTAGCTGGATGGAGACAAACTCTTTATCGCTGAACTGTTGAAATACTTGAACGCTGCCACAGAGCCACACGATGCAGATGTCTGCAGTGGCATGTCGCTGGGCTCGTATAGGATTAGTCATTGAACCAAAGTGAAATGTGCTCAGTGTCGAGAAGTGACATCAAAGTCTCCTCCTTTTGCTCCTGTCCTTTGTATGTTGGATTCAGGAAGGATGTGTGTGTGTGTGTGTGTGTGTGTGTGTGTGTGTGTGTGTGTGTGTGTGTGTGTGTGTGTGTGTGTGTGTGTGTGTGTGTGTGTGTGTGTGTGTGTGTGTGTGTGTGTGTGTGTGTGTGAATGTTCATTACTTTATGTAAAACGATCCATCATTTTACAAAGTGTTCTCACTTGATAAGGTTCAATTTGTGGTCTAACATTTACAAAAAAACTTTACAAAAAAACAACAAATAAAAAGTAAAGCAAAACATGGTGTCTTTTTTTTTTTAAATTCCTCATCATGCCAGATGTGAACAGATGTGTGTATGTGCTGCTTTACAATGAGTGACCATAAAGGGTTCACCATGCAGCTTTTTCTTTTTCTTTTCTTATTTTTGAGATAATTTGAATGCAGCAGCTTATCTGCGTCGAGGAATTAAAGCCCTCTATTTCGCTCTTTCAAACAAGCAATCACCCAACAAACTCATGCTCCGCCTTTCATTCCTCCGACTCCCAACAGGGCCCAACCTCCGAGATCTGCAGGCATCACTAGAGAGACGGAGAGAGAGAGGGAGAGAGAAAGCGAGAGTTAACCGGTGTCAAAGCCGATTACAGCTTAGCTCGTCTGTGATGCGGTCACTGTCAGTCCACTTGAGGGATCCCCCGCCTATGAACAAGTCGCATTTAGTCCCTTCTGCTTTTTACCCTTAATTATTTGTCCCAGTTGTTTTTGTTTGCATTTCCAAACGTTTGGCACGGTAACATGGAGCACAGGACGCGTTGGACTCGGAGGCGGACCGAGCTAGTATGAATATCCCTGCAGAAGCGCGTCCACAGGCGGACCAACTTTTCCGTTGGCCACGGGTGCTAAATCAAAGCGGAAAGTTTACGCGCGTCGGCGCGAACATGAATTTAGCGTAAAGACTACATCTCCGTTTTTTTTTTGTTGAGTTGACCGTTGGGAAGGAGGAACAAAAATGCAGAAAAGTGTCCGGTACAACGAAGGACACGCGCTGTTTCTGTCGCTGCTGGCGCGCAAGGAGGGAACCAAGCGCGGCTACCTGAGCAAGAAGACCGCGGAGAACAGCCGCTGGCACGACAAGTTTTTCGCGCTTTACCAAAATGTGTTGTTTTACTTTGAGAACGAGCAGAGCGCGCGCCCCTCCGGGATTTACCTGTTGGAGGGGTGCACCTGCGAGCGCGCGCCAGCCCCGAAGATGTCCACAGCAGCGAAGGAGCCCCTTGATAAACAGGTGAGGGGGCGTTGACACCCAGCCACAGATAACAACGTGTCTCTGTTTCATCAGTCGATATAACTTCATACAGTTTAAAGGATCTACATCAAATATTTATATTGAGAGGGAGACATGGAAAAAAGTATACCGGCCAGCAAACGAAAAATGGTTCCTTGTTCTCTCTGGTTTTATTAGTCAATACAGCTTCATCCTCATCTGGACATCTTGTTTAACAGAGGTTAACCCTGAATGAATTATAATTATATGTATTGTAATACGCTTGAGGCGGTAAAGCAACGGCAACCGCAGCGCTCAACAACAAGAGCTTCTGCGCAGCCTCGGCAACCAAGCGAGTTGGCTTTGATTTCATAGGTTCATCATCTCGTTGCTAGGAAACGTCAAACACATATTCCTATGCATTTAGTGGCCGCAACTGGGTGCGCTGTTCATCAGACGCAAAGCCTGGGTAGTGAGCGAATAATATTATGCAGATGTACCCCCGCCCTCCCCATACACACATACACACATCGCTTTTATTTGTGGCTTTTTAAGTACATTAATATTCCGTCTGTAGTTAGACTATGTGCTCCCCCATTGAGGTTAGGCTACACAGAACTTTTCCATCGTTTTAATTCATTTTCATTGCACACAAAAAAAGCAAGGTTGGAGGCTATGAAAGTTTTAAGTATTGACCTCATTTCATCATTAAATGTGTTCTACATCCCTCAGATTTACAATAGCTTTTACCTAGACCGTTCTGCTAGATGAGAGCCAACGTGGAACATACAAGGCTCAATCTGTGGTCCTGCCCGCACCACATAACAAAATAAACACTTCTGGATTTATTTAATCCATTAAAACAGCTAGCTGTATACAATGGAATAATGTATAAACCTTCAAACACATTCTCGCTTGATGGAGTAAATCCCCAAACACACAAGCCATTTGTTGAGAGCATTTACATCTGATCTGATCCCGTGGTTTCACTCAACATTTTTGAAAAGCATTTTCTGAATGTCAGACGTCTTCGTGGTTTGGATTATAGGCTAAGCATTGATTAATCAATGCACATGGATGAATCGTATTGCTAATGTTATCCACATGCTACATTACTTATTGTTGCCAAGATACAATCAGCTGTGTTTCTGGGTAGCCTGCATGCTGCTTTGGGGCTTGGCTGGTCTCTTGCTCTCTCTCTCTCTCTCGCTCTCTCTCTGGCTCTCGCTCTCATTCTCGCTTTTGCTCCCCCTCTCTTTCATCCCTCTCTTGCTGTCACTTTTTCCCTCTCTATCTCTCTCTCTCTCTCTCTTTTTTACTCTCTCTGTTTTATTTGAAGTTGTATTTAATCCGCTCTCTCAACCATGTTCTGCCATGTCAGCAAGCGCCCATACACACTGCGCAGTGCCGACCCGGAGTCCTCTCGCAGTGCTGACGAGCTGTGCGGGGGAGGAAGGGGAAGAGTCGTTTCCCACTCTGTCTCCGTCCACCTCTGTGGTTCCTATCTTCAGCTCCCCTCACGACCCAGTCTACTAGCAACCAGCACTGACACACCCCCACGTGAAACCCGGACTGCACTTACCCATCCCCACATGAAACCCGGACACGCTAACACGACCCCCACGTGAAACCCAGACACACTTACCCATCCCCACATGAAACCCGGACACGCTAACACGACCCCCACATGAAACCCGGACACGCTAACACACCCCCACATGAGTCCCGGTGCACCCACACACAGAACACAGACACACTCTCACCAACTCAGCATCTCTACCTTCCGCTCCTACGTCTCCCTCTCACATTTTATCTCTCCCATGAACTGTATCTCTCTCTCTCTCTCTCTCCCTCTCTCTCTCTCCCGCTCTCCCACACACACCCACCCACCCCTTATGGAACTGGTTTCCACAGTGAAGTGGTCACCAGTGTGTCCAAACGGTTTGAGCAGGTCTTCGTTTCAAAACCTTGTCAGAGTATCCTATGAGTTTAATGTGAGTTCAAAAATGGGTTTATATTTTGTGTCAGTGCATGAATTTAACGCGCCGTGGGTTGAGTTCACAAGTGCTGGGGCATGCAGGGTTCATCAGTCCCTGTCCAAACCCAATCGGACAGGGACAGGCCAACACACCGCTTCAGGGTTCGCACCTGTGACCTTTTGGTTGCAGAAACATCCGTTCTCATAAAGCAAATATCGCTCTGATGGCTGTTGTCGACCAGCGAGCATAAAGCCGCTGTTATGAGAGGTATGAAAAGGCTCAAGAACCAGGGTCCTGTTTCAAGAAGCTGGATTTCTAGATTAACCAGATATGTCAAGTCAGAATTTTCACTTTCAGGTATGAGAGGTATCAAGATTAGAAGACTCTCAGTTCAGTTACCATGGCGACTCATGCTGAGAACCTGGAGCAAACCTGGAACACATGCAGGTTAGCTCTGAGATAACTCCGCCCACGACCGCAGTGGCTACCTCTTTCTATCGTCTCATTGGTTTAGATGATGCCAACAAACAACCTTATATGGTCATACCCCAAACTCGACTTCTATATGCACCATTAATTCAAGTGTTAACCCATGCTTACAGTAGGCTGTTAAGGCAGGGATTTAAGTGAAAGTTCTGAACAATGACATAATGGCTTCTCCCTTTTGTCCGAGTATCGCAGAACGTTTCTTGTACACTGCACACCCCACCACCCTGCCGGTCTATCAGTACCGTAGCTGAGCCCTGGGGTCTATCATTACCGTAGCTGAGTCTTTGGGTCTATCTGTCATGTAGCTTAGCCGCGGGGTCTATCAGTACCGTAGCTGAGCCTGGTGGTCTATCAGTACCGTAGCTGAGCCTGGTGGTCTATCAGTACCGTAGCTGAGCCTGGTGTTCTATCAGCACCGTTGCTGAGCCTGGTGGTCTATCAGTACCGTAGCTGAGCCTGGTGTTCTATCAGCACCGTTGCTGAGCCTGGTGGTCTATCAGTACCGTAGCTTAGTCGCGGGGTCTATCAGTACAGTAGCTGAGCCGCGGGGTCTATCAGTACCGTAGCTGAGCCGCGGGGTCTGTCAGTACCTTAGCTGAGCCGCGGGGTCTAGAGTCCACTTTCCATTGGTGGGGCAGAGTCAAACCATGAGTCTAACCATCCATCACCAGTTTAAACAAGCCAAGCTTTGCCAAGTCGCTCCCCGTGATGGACCTTCTCCAGAGTGAGGCCAAAGCACGTTCCGATGTATCACATGATGTAGATCAGTCTACCAGCCTACCAGGTGGACTGTAACAACTGGTAGGTTTATCTGTCCATCATACCTCTAGGGGTGGACGCTCCCACTTGTGGTGTCACAAAGTCACAGGGCAGGACAGATTTTGAAATGGCTTGTAATGGCAAATCACACCCTCATCTGCTGGTAAAATACAGTCCCTTTAAGCATTTCCTAATATGCTACTGGAACCAAGGCCAAACATATAAGTGTCTCTGGTCTGTGGAGTAACATATATAATAGACATTATGGACACGTTGTTTCATCGACCAGTTTGGAACATGTCCGTCCATCCCTGGATGATGGTAGGGTTTTTCTCAATTTTTACAACTATTGATGGTTAACTATTGAAACAAGCCAAATGAAACAAGCATCGCTGTGTGGAGGCGGGCACAGACATGTGAGGAGGGACGTGGAGAACGTTAAACACAAGTTCACACCACCGAGATAAAAGGGCCACTTGTAAACAGCTGCTGGTCTCATTAGTCACACCAAAGATGCAGGCCGGGCCGGGGTGATGTCGCACACTTGATGTGTTACGCAAGACTTCCTGTTGGGTGTGTGCCCACCCGCTCCATAGGCTAATTATCTCTCATTAAGACACTCCTCCAAGTCCAAACACTTCTCTCGTTAAAAAGAGGCATTTCCCGCTTTTGCTTGTGGTAATTGGCAGCCTCAAGATGTTGATCCTGCTCATATTGTCTGCAATACACAACAAAGAACACGTACACACACACACACACACACCAACACCCAGCAACACACACACAGGCATGCACACACACACACACACACACACACGCACATACTCACTCTAAAGCCTTCTATTTTCCATTTGTTTTTATTTCGTGTTTCAAGGGCCATTGTGTATTCTTAATGTCGAACACAAATTATATTTCTGACACTTGTATTGCAATTGAGGGAAGCAGTGCTACAAAAAATGTGGCCGTAAAAGAAATAAGCATATTTTAATTGCATGAAAAAGAATCCCGAACAAATCCATATCAATACATGAATAGTCGTTTTGAATAAAATTGTCATGCTCTTATGGGTGGATCAATTACAATGATCTGCTGGGAGCAGTTTTGTAAATCGATCGAAATTAGAAAATGAAAATGTGCTCCTCGCTAAGCTCTATTTGGCATGGCTAGATCTGCTCCAGGGCATGTCACTGAGCAGGTATTGACTAGGAGTAATAACACAGACACACACACACACACACACACACACACACACACACACACACACACACACACACACACACACACACACACACACACACACACACACACACACACACACACACACACACACACACACACACACACAAACAGATGCATACACAGAGACATCTCCACCTCAACTGTTCCTTTACACCACGTGGTCGTGCCTGCTGGCTGGTGTTTGGAGACAGGCCCTTGGTGGCAGATGCTCCAGGGCCAGCTAGCCTCCTTCACTCCCCACTGCTGTGCTGTCACTGTTGTTATTGTTGCTCCTGTTGCCATCCATTATAGATGCACCTGCTGTCAAGAGCTACAGGTGTACCGATAAGGAGCACCGGCATCTTGACACACACACACACACAGACACACACACACACACACACACACACACACACACACACACACACACACACACACACACACACACACACACACACACACACACACACACACACACACACACACACACACACACACACACAGGGACACGTTTCACATCGAGTACTGATTTAAATGTGGTTTTGAATTAGTTGTTCCGGTATTATATTGCATGATAAAAACAAAGGGGATAAGTGGGCAACATGTTTCACGGTTCTCAAGAGCCTCATTCATGTGATTGATTCTGCGGCGTTGTATTCCTTCGTCACCACCAGTGCCACAACACTAGGTCCATGGCTTCTGGTCCAGGGTTTCTGGCTTTGCATCTCTGCCTCTATATTGCATTAGGGAGGCAGTGATCCCTGCAGGAGCCTGTGGAGGATGTAAAGGATGTGGATGCAAGTGACATGACTACACAATTAAACACACTTGCCCTCTGTGGCAAACTAATGCATGCTACCCACATGCATGCGCCATTACAATATCCTTGTTACAGTGTAATTACTAGAGAAAGAACCGTGTGATGTACCAACCTGTAACAGCATGCACATATGTGCATATGTCTTGGTGAGCTCTTTGAGTACCAGTGCATGCCACCAGTGATATGCTGTTCCAAAACCGTTACCTATCAAGTAGATGCTGTTCTAACATGGCTTATTACAGAGTAGTTGGGGAATTTCACTTCAACATGACACTGTAATGTTAAGTGAAACCTGCCTTTCGTGTGTGTGAGACACGATAAACAAGACCTGAATCTTTTAAGCACTGTGGGTAAACTGTGGAGGAGGTGAGGAGTAAAGGATTAATCTCCTTATAAATACGCAGGTAATCCCTGTTCAAAGCAAGATGTACGAATACAACAAGTTCCTTTTTGTGCATTTTGTGTATGTGTGTCTGTGTGTGTGTGTGTTATAACGTGTGTGGATGAATTGTAGCAGGCTAGTGTGTATGATAGTGACTGTCTACATGCGCTAGTGTTGTGTGAATGTTCTTCAACATGTGTGTGTGTGTGTGTGTGTGTGTGTGTGTATGTGTGTGTGTGTGTGCATTCTAGTGTGAGTCGGGGTGTGAATGTGCATGAACGAGTGTGTTGTGTGGAGGAAAAGGCAGCGTCGGGAGCACTGTAAAAGGCAGCAGGCTGTGAGATGTTGACTCAGTAATTGCCACATTAGCTGGCGCATCATTAGCCAAAATCAGGGCTGAGCATGAGACAGAGAGCGTCTCTGCAGTCACATACGTCCTCGGTGTCTCTCTGCCTCACGACAAACGAGCAACGCTTTCACACACCAGACCGCCGTCTGCCAAAGCAATGCCCCTCACTCAGATGTGCATCGATTCTGAAACACAAATGCACTCTTTTTACCATCTTTGTCGTTTTTGCAGGATTCTCCTCAAAATAATATGGTCATCATTATTATTTTCATTGTCTATCGTCTTATGTCTTATCATTGTATGAACACTCAGCTCAGTCTCTCTGGGCGTTGTACGTACGAAACTGTGGGCCGATGACACCTTGCAAGAGCAAGTCAGTTCATTAGGGGGTTTTGGTTCAACCGTGGAACTTGCATTAGCGGTGCACAAATTTAACGATTCCTAATGATTCCTAATTGTTTCCCAATGTGCAAGACTCCTTTCAAAATGCCACCCTGAAGCATCGCTCATTTACCAAGCTATTAGACACAGATTCATACGAAGATCTTTCCTTCTTCCGGCTGGCTGTTGGCACAGGGTTGGAGAATAACAAACAACAAGTGGAATTTTTATATGGCAACAGAGTTTCTCTGTTGCCACATGAAGCCACGTGTCGTATAAAGCCACGTGTCGTTTTGTGAGAGTGCTATTTTTTCTCTCTTATCTGATCTGGTCTCCTTTGACGTTTAGCATAAATGCTCATACATATTATGCACGCACCCATACGGACACACACATACGGACGCACACATACTTACACACACATACGTACGCGCACGCATATGACGCATGCATATGTACGCACGCACACATCCACGTGGGCTCATGGGCAAGCAAACATACACATAAACACACATACACACACATACACAAACACACGCATCCATGCATGCTCACATGCAGCTGGCGATTTCCATGTTTCTGTAATGCTTATTGTCACCCTTCAGCAACCAGGAACATTACACTGAGAGACGCAAATTACACAGCAGATCTCAGCCACGGTCGCCGCTTAGATGATATCCCCTCAGGCTAATGACCTTCTCCCCTTCCCCTCATCGGCAACATGGTATTACATGGCACAATGAGATACGCTTTAGACAAATGACCACCTCCTCCAGATGCTCTTGTGTCAAACCCATGTGGGGATGAAGAATAGCACAGAAACCAAACATATTGGTTAGCATCGGATGCATTTATCCAAAGACACGGTAAATGACAGTAAATCCAGGGGTGGGGGCAGCTTGCTCAGGGATACATACAGATATGTACATGCAGGTTATACAGGTTGGACTGCGGACACTGGGAGTTCAAACCCAGAACCAGTCCAGCACCTCAACCCCCTCTCCCTATCACAGAAACTGAGGGCAACGTGGGCATATCTGTTTGTCCAATTCTGCGTCAGCAGCCAAACTGATAACCTTGGTGATGTGACGCGGGTTGCACAGCCCAACACACCACGACAGAATCAAAGCACGGACAAAACGAACACAACAGAACGCGGAGCGGAGAGGGAGATGATGGGTAGACCTGTAAATGCTCAAGGATGTTGAATCCCCTCAATCTGATTAGGGCTTCAGTCCAGACGATTTAAAATGGAGAGCCGTGTTACTAGTGGGCTCTCCGTCAGCCCGGTCCTTGATCATGTGTGGTCCTTAGGAGTGATGCACTCACCTCACCTTTATTTGCACAATGCATGCCATTTGCGTGCATCTGTGGAACCCCAGCCATAGTCCACCCATCGAATTATGCTATTCCCACAGACACCATTTTGATTTGCATGTGTAGAAATATCTGTTAATCATATTTCTGTGAAATGCATAGCCATGTTTATTTGAAAATGCAGAGACATTCTGTGTGTGTGTGTGTGTGTGTGTGTGTGTGTGTGTGTGTGTGTGTGTTGCTTCAGGATAGGAAAATATCCTATCCATGTTATATTGTCTCTTTGTCAATATAAATATTATAATTCATTGTTTTTTCGATGTCTTAGGGGTGAGGTGAATTGTCAGTTTGTATCAGGGACAGGGAGTGTGAAGATTTACAATAGGATGAGGATAAAAAATTATCTCCCTCATTCTTTCTTTCATCAATCTCTCCTTTCGCTCCCTCTCTTCATCTCATTCAATCTCGCTATATCCTCCCTCGTCTCTCTATCATGCCTCTCTCTATCTGCCTTGTCTCGATTTTCTTTAAATTAAATTCCTTGCGGTGTACGTAAGACCCTGGGGTGATTGAGGCTACATCTGAGCTGATCTGAGGAGTCAGTAATTTGTCCTGATAATAATAGAGACTAGTAACAGCTGGAAAGACCCACATTTTAAATCCCACATAGATCAGAATAGTCCTCCACCAATCACCTATTCAAGGCACAGTGCAAAAGCGTATTTAGGCTTAAAACAACGCAATGTGGTAATATAGAAGACTGCAACGTATTGAAAAATAGAACATGCATTGTATTTAGGCTGAGAACATTGCAATATTTGAACATAAACATGTATTGAAACATAGAACCCTGCAATGTATTGAAACATTGAACACTGCAATGTTTTGAAATGTAGAATACTGCAATGTATTGAAACGTAGAACCCGGCAAAAGTATTGAAACATAACTCGATTCCTCGTCTATTCTCTAATCGCAAATCCAGTGTCGCGAGTGGACCGCGACATTACCATGACCTCTAGAAATTATACTGTATTTAATGGATTATTATATTGACTAGAGTTTTCAACCTCTAGATGTAATTAAACCCATAGCAATAATGTGGAAACCCCAATCGATATGTAACAAATTTCTAAGCGCATAATATAGTAACAATTTGCCTATAATATTACAACGTATAACATTTGGTCACCACAGATGACTCTTAAAAGCTTTGCCAACAGTTTAATATTTTTTAACCATTCAGCGAACCAAATGCAACAGGCTGATCATCATTTAGCGGGCAACTCGCCC
The DNA here is from genome assembly GCF_026213295.1 of Gadus chalcogrammus. Lineage (NCBI taxonomy): Eukaryota > Metazoa > Chordata > Actinopteri > Gadiformes > Gadidae > Gadus > Gadus chalcogrammus. Next base: position 12,450,038 of record NC_079417.1, read on the forward strand.
TTTGAAATGGTGTGAGAAATACCAACTTTCTACTCCTCATTCACATATAAGCTAATTTACATTTCCTACGGAGAAAGTACTACCTCAGGGGTAGTATTATTCAGGAGGTTTTCATGTTACAAATGTTGTTCACACATACGGCCCATCAGGAGAATAACAGGACTTAAAAGTGTGTATGAAATCAGCTAGTGTGTGAGCATTTGATTACATAATATTATTAGTCAATTTATGGTAACAGGGCTAATTGTTCAATGGAAAGTGTAGTATACTATGCATGCAAATCAATTATTTAATAGCTTTTACTGTTATTCAGGGATGAGATGTGCATTGACATTTAAAAATGCAAGGCAACTACTATTGTTTAGTTGAAAATAATAATCATCATTGAGATTAAACATCTCTTCCATTGTCCCGGCCAAGACAGGCAGCAGCCTACAGTCTAACATAGCATACACACAAAACATACGGTCTATAGACAGAGCGTCTTGGGAGAGTTTGTCGACAGCAGAGCCGTTATGTTTAAAAACATAACCTCTTACCTGGGCGATTTCTAGTGGCTTCTTGTGGTGATTACAGTACAGAACACAGCCGCTTCACTGCCGTGACGCTTCCGTGACGGTTCTGGTAGAAATTGTCTTGTAGAACATTACAACATTAGAACATATGTATTTATTGAAACATAGAACACTGCAATGTATTGAAACATGGAACACTTTAATTTATTGTAAAATAGAACACTGCAATATATTGAAACACAGAACACTTTAATATATATTGTAACATAGAACTCTGCAATATATTGCAACATAGAACACCACAATGTATTCAAGCATTGAGGTTTGTTGTTTGTTGGATTGGAGTGTTGATGTAAGGCTCTTCTTTAATCTCTTGTAGCGACTCTCCTTGTCATAGCAATGGCAGTAAAGTGGATGAATGAACGGATTCAGTTAAAACAGTTACGGATGGAAATGAGGAAACTTAAACAGAGCACAGGCACCAGCAATTGTGGTTGCCATGGAAATGTTATCTTGTTGGGTGGTGGCATGATTTAGAAACATGCACTCTGTTAAGAAATGTTATGTAACAGCCCTCTCTCTCTCTCTCTCTCTCTCTCTCTCTCTCTCTCTCTCTCTCTCTCTCTCTCTCTCTCTCTCTCTCTCTCTCTCTCTCTCTCTCTCTCTCTCTCTCTCTCTCACTCTGTCGCTCGCTCGCTCCCTCTGTCAAAGATTATTAGAGCACAAAACATAGTAGGGGCAATTCAAACCTGCCTATCCATGAATTGAAATGACAGATGCAAAAAAACACAAAGCTGCATAGTTGAAAGCGGTGGGAAGGGCTTGCCCCGGCTATCACTGGTGACCCTACACCAGTGATTGTTTGGGCAAGCCCGCCCCCTCCCATCCCTCACCCAGGCTGAAGCCTAGCCTTGTGCCCCTGCACCCCTAGGGGGCATGTCTCCCTCCCTAGCTCTCTCTGGTTCACTGAGCCCCTACTACAAGGGACACAGGAGGAGTTGCAATGCAATGTATGGAGAGGGTTTGGGATGGGGAGTGCTGGTTGGGTTTGACAACGTTTGACAACGAGAGAAGAGAGGACAAGGGCAGCAGAGTGGGAGGATAGGTGAAGTGCACTGAGAGATGAGAGAGAGAGAGAGAGAGAGAGGGAGAGAGAGTGTGAGAGAGGCAGAGAGAGAGAGAGAGGGAGAGAGAGAAAGAAGGGGCCGAGTGCGGAGGGAAGAGGTGGGTGGATGAAAAGAGTGGAGGGGAGAAAGTCCATGCCAGCCTGCAGTCTTCTCTGTTTTCCCTGACTAAGAATAGCGGCTCTTTGGCTAACCCAGTGCCCCAGGACATGACCGGTGGAATAAAAGCCTCGCTCGCTTCAAATGCTGCCCGGTGTGTTGTGTGATGTGTGTGTTTGTGCGGCAACTGTGTGCATGTATGCATATCCATGCATCCCTTTGTGAAGGTGTGTTTTGTGTGTGTGTGTTTGTGCGTGTGGCCACTCTCCTTTACAATTGCTTGCGTGTGTCTGTGTGTGTCTTTGTGTGTCTGTGTGTGTGTGTGTGTGTGTGTGTGTGCGCGTGTGTGTGTGTGTGTGTGTGTGTGTGTGTGTGTGTGTGTGTGTGTATGTGTGTGTGTCTACTGGCACCTAGCTTGGAGAAGTAGGTTAAGGGATGATAGAGACACATGTAATTTCACAATAAAAGCGTGAATCAAGGGTTTGCGGTCGGGTCGGTGGGCAGGGTGGGGGGGTTAATTGAAAGTTATAATAACAGGCTTGTAAAGGACGTGGAAGAACACTAAGGCTGAATGCCCTATCTCTCTGAGAAAATCATTCTTTTATCTGCATAGAGCTGTCAACCCTTCTATTTCCACACCATCTCTCTCTCTACCCCCACCACACACACCTCCCATACACACCCACCCACCCACTGGCTCTCTTTCTTTCTTTCTCTCTCTCTCTCTCTCTCTCTCTCTCTCTCTCTCTCTCTCTCTCTCTCTCTCTCTCTCTGGCTCTCACTCGTTCTCCCTCTCTCTCTGTTGTCTATTCTCTGCGCTTCTCCTTTATGTAATGAACAACCTTGGAAACTTTATGTAATGCATTTCGGTGAAATAATGAGTAAAGTTCCTCAAAATAAAATCTGAAAGTAATTTGTAGATAATCGTTCTCTTCTTGTCAACATGATCACAACATTATCCATTTGCTTTGTGTGGGGTAAAGACGGTTTCCTATCTATTTTTGTAATATTAATGATAGTATCACTCGGGTAAGATGAAGTCGATCCTGACCCGATAAGGTAACCCATCTGACCTGTGCACCAGTGAACCATGGTTATGCAATGATATTTATTCTTCTGCTGTCTCCTCCCAGCATTACTTCCTCATCGTGTTCGGCCATGACGGACAGAAGCCCCTGGAGCTGCGGATGGAGGA